>NW_016690181.1:8943249-8987436 GCF_001604755.1 Lepidothrix coronata
AGACACATCTCGCTATATGATTATCTGAAACTGCTAAGTCATCTGACTCTTAAAACTACTTCCTCTGGAAAGATGGGAGATATTGGCACACCTCACAGTATAGAAATCAATTCAAGATACCCAACAAGTAAGTTAAAAAGCAGAAGACAGGATCATATCAGTCATGTTGCCATGACTATCAGTGTGGATATATTTGTATCACTTCAGGGGTGGAAAAAAGGTGTTAATACATTGCCTTGAAACTGCTGTGAGTCAACAGTAATATAATGGTGACTGGTGTCGATAAAGCGGCATGACCTGAGCACTGTGAGTAATAAACTCAGAGAGATGACTGATACTGTTAAGAAATTCAGTGCAAGTCTGAAAAAAAATTGTTTGTAAGGGTTTCAAAATTTAGGAAAATACTTACTCTTACTCATAAAGAGCATTTTCTTACACAGACTGTTCAGCTGAAGTAAGGATTGCATAGCCAGACTCAATGATGGATTGCCAAACAGTAACGAAAGAGTTTCCTGTTTTTATGACAACAACGTTCAGAGAATGCTCTGGTCCTTTGTGCTCTTGTTCATTTCTGATCCAGCAGAATAATATTTGCACAAGGACATTTTTCTTATGATTAGTAATAATGCTTCTTTCAGTTGAAATAGCCCTGTATGTGAAATCATACCTGCTTTCTGAAATTGAAGCAAAAGAGGCACAAACCTTGTTGATGAAACACCAGGCTGGGACTTTGGAGAAATTGTTCTGTTTACGGCTACATTGCTTTCTCTCTGTTTCCCTACCTGTGAGGTTGGGATAAAATCACTGACTTCCAATGGCCTCCAAAAATCACTAATTATTATTTTCTGCTGTCCACATGTTTGTCAGGTCACTTCTTTCTTGATAGTTTTTACTCTGTTAAATAATACTATATATAGACTTCAAGTTTTAAGTTCATGGTAATTTAAACCCATTAAGCCTGATTCCAGTTGTGCTGAATGTGTTGATGAAACCCACTAGATAAGGCACCAGTTCCCTCTAGACCATGTGATATTCATGTGAACTTCATGCAATGGAAGAAAAAGACACTACACAGAACAAAATTTCGTCAAACAACCCTCTATTTCTGAAGTGATACATTGAGAAAGTGTATGATATCAAATCTCTTTCAAGAAAAATTCAAGTCCTTCTTCTACAGTAGTCATAAGAATTCAGCAGGTGACAAACAGAAGGAATACATCTCAGACATACTTTGGAGTCAAAATGTTTGAATGTTTAGGGTGCTGTAGGATATACTGAGGAGAGACCACTGTGTTTTGTTACTAATGCCCACCTTGAGCTTTGAAGATGTGGATGTGTATCATCAAGTAGATGCTATCAATAAACACTTTTACAGGTTATTAACGGATTTAAATCTTGCTGGACCCAAGACTTTCAATGCTGTGGCTATGCTTTATTTATTAAATAGGATTGTGACAACATAGAAGTATTTGAAGAAAATAACATTGTCTATACTTTATTTTAAAGGGTAGCCTAGTCAGTTAGAGGCTTTTTTTTTTTTCTCCTTGCTCTGTAAAAGAGATTAATTAAAGAATTTATTCATTGCAAATACAAAATCTTGGATAGAAATTCTACTGATCTCTAAGGACACTATTGCAACATTTTACCAGTCCTGCATTGTTCTGTATATAATATATTGTTTACTCTACACTAATTTACAATAGTTCTGGTACCCACTGACGTATATATAAGTAATTGTAGTTGTTAAAAAACATAAAAGGAGAAGCAAAAAGATCTCCAGCCCCAGAAAGTTATACAAACTACTTGTTATATGAAATACCTGGATTAAAATATACACTCATCAAGGCATTAACAGAAAACAAATTTAGATTCAGTCATGGGTCTTAACAGTCTCGAAGTCACAGGATATGCCTCCTCCTCGAAAACTGGACAAGTGGGTTTCTCTCTAATCCACATGAACCCACTGAGACAGAAAATACTATCTAGCACTTAGACCTAGACATTCCCTGAAAAAAAAACCTAAATAACTGTGCTGATCTTACCCTTCTATGATGCTCTAAAATTGCCCCTGCTTCACTGTTTTAAAAAAATACATAATGCTGTGCTCTGTTCAGTGTGAACACAAACAGTATCACAGCTAGATAATGTGTGAGACTTGGCAGGTCAAAGAGATGTTGAGAAAATAAAACAAAACTACTGTAATCTTTTCCCACCCAGCAAGCAGCCAGGAAATAGAGCCATAAGAAAAAAAAAGAATGAATGGAACTGACTTAATAGAAATGTCAGGAGACACAAAAATCATCACACACACTGGTAGGAGAGCTCTGCAACATTTTACACCACAACAATGAGCAAATGGATACAGGGTTTTCTGAGGCAAGCCACAAAAGCAGGAAAGAAACTAGGCAATCACCATGGGAATGTGTCTCACATGCTCAAAATGTCTGCCTGTTACTACTTTCAATACAAGGATTGTTAATTGGATAATCACCTGTCTAAAACCCATTTACTGATGAACCAGAACCACAAAGTATCTCTTCTCAGCGGCCTACAAAATCATTTTGTTACATTCTGGAAAAGAGGAGTTTAAAAGTTTAGTGCTCAATATGCAATCTCAAGAAGGGTATTCTTATTTTCTGTGCTAGAAGAGCTTTTGCTCCTCACAAGAAGATGAAGTTACTCTTACTAGTGCAACGTAAGAGTGCTATTTTTTTCATACCAATCTTCCAAAAATCACTGGATGCTCATGCCCTATTAGCCTGATGTTGAACAAAATTACAGTGTGCCACACAGCACAGTAGGCAGAAATTAAACCACCTAAAAATAAAAAATATGCATGAGTATTTTCTTGTCATTCAAATCTTCTCTGAGACCTGTCTCTTGAAAGAAGAATGTGGTTGTTACATTTTATTTTGCTCGAGAATTCCTAAGCTGATGAGCAGAAGTTCTACTGCATCAAATGTATACAAATTTCTATCACAAATACAGGGTGACAAAAGTCTATCAGATTTATTAGACTGCTTCAGTCAGATGTGCCAGAGAGATGGAGATGTATTAGTGGAGAAAACAGTAAACAGGTGTGAGAACTAGAAAAAGTTGTTAAAAAGAAGATGTGGGCATTTGAAAGATATACCTGGATACCACCTGGATACACATAATGGCTGCACAGTGATACTGTGCTTGATATTCAAGCTTCTCAGGACTTGTAAGGTTCTGGCCACAGGGCCTTCTGGCATTGTGACCAGATAGGTGGCCTGCCTTCAGGTTAGAGACAGTGGGTCTATTCTTGTATCCTCCCCTGACTTGCTAAGTCATTTTATGTCTCTCAGTATTTTGCTTTCCCAGAGTATCAATCCTTTATGTACAAATACCTCCAAAATGTCAAGAAGACAATTGATATTTATCATTAGGAAGTATTGGTTCAAACAGTAGAGAAACATGACTAAATTTAAGGCACCATTCTTCAGTTAATTATTAAACAGATTTTTAAGTTCTTGAACCTAAAGAAGTGTTAAGTTTGAGAGTAGGGCAAAGGATGTAAGTCAGTTCCCATTTGCCAGACAGCTTCAAACATCCATAATCATAAAAAGACTAGCCTTGAATAAGAACTTTCTAAGGAAACTCTACTTTGCATTTGCTGTTGTCTAACAGGAACCATTTGCTATTGAGTTGAAAATAGCTGCCAGTCTTCACTGCGTATACAGATAGCAAACACACAAGTAAACAGGATAAAACTGTCAGAGCAATAAAGGAAGTTATATGTGATTATTACAGAGCTGCTATGGGAGAAATTGATTCAAACAAAATACAAATTATTTCACTTCCATGTTCTAAGTGTTCCTATATATAAAATTTATGCAGCAACAGAGAACAAAACCCTACATTTATAAATATGAAGACTCATTGAAAAAAGAAGCTTTTTTTTCCTACACTTACATGCCCTTGTGAATGACGGAAAAGAGAAAGGACACTTAAATTGATGGAAGACACTTAATCAAGCAGAAGGAGCCAAAATAGGGAAGTGAGTGAGAAGAAAACAGTAATATGTGTTTAGGCCTTACCCTCAGTGTCTTCACTATTAATGAATCATAATTAGGAAATACTACTTTCCCTTGAACCTGCCCAGTTAACTACTCCGTATTCCTTGTGCAGAAGTTTTTTCCAGAGCACTGGGATGGAGTTGGGAAGACCTGGCTGTCCTTAGCAGTGACATATTGTACCAATACCTCGGTCTCCTCATTCTGTGATAGAGACACTTCACCTTGTCTGTAAGATGTGAGTTGGCCGGTGGCAAAGAGTAGGTAAATCACTACCATCACAATCTCCCCTACAGAACTGTTGGACTATTGCACTTACATGTAGAAAGAGCATCTTCCAGCCTGCTTGGTCTGTTTTGAGTAGACATGTGGGCTCTGTCTGCTCTCTGAAAACAGCTGCAGCCACACTGCTCTGGCATGCAGGATACCAGTCCCTTGCTGATAAGCCTCCCTGGTGGCAAGATATGTTCTCTCAGAGAGGCTGCCAAATTAAGTCTGATGCTTGACTTTTAGACCCAGTTTGGATAGCAACTTGCTCGCTGCCTGGACTGAACTAACTCACGTCTGCCCACAGGGTTCTGGGTGGCCATAGAATGTACACTGAGCTTCAGTTAACCTCTCACTTCTGTATGGGAATCCTGCAAGAAACTATTCATTACAACTACCCACACATACCACACCCTGCTTCTTTACAGACACCTATCCATTAACAAAAATAACAATAAAAAAGCCCCCTAGGGAAATACACTTCTGAGAACCTGTTTTGCTAACATGCTGTCACTGTGAGACATACATAATTAACAAAAGCTATGCCACAGCAACTTTTTTTTACTATTATATATTCTGTCAGAGGCAAAATCTTATTTATGAAGGTAGGTATTTAGAAAAACAGACATTAATTGTGTAGTTGATGATTGCAAGCTAATGCCTTTTCCTAGGCAGCTGTCAGTCTGTACCCTGGCAATCTCTTTTATAGCTGTCTCACATTGCTTTTGGAACCGTAAGTATCATTAGCAGAA
This sequence comes from Lepidothrix coronata, assembly GCF_001604755.1. Taxonomy (NCBI): domain Eukaryota; kingdom Metazoa; phylum Chordata; class Aves; order Passeriformes; family Pipridae; genus Lepidothrix; species Lepidothrix coronata. The sequence continues at coordinate 8,948,306 of NW_016690181.1, forward strand.
AGAGAGATGGAAGTCACTAGAGCTGCTGTGTGTCTGACTTTTTTCTTTTTCCTTTTTTTTTTTTTTTTTTAAGATGTAACACAGTCTCTTAAAGCTTCTACCAACTAAGCTAGGTCAGTCATCAGTAGAAAAGAGAAAAAAGTGAAGCAACGTATTTTTCAGACTCCAAATGTAAGTAAAATTTGGGTCTTTCCTGCGATTTTTACTTTGAATTGGCATACCATGCTTGTGCTTCCATGTTAGTAATTACTAAAATTGTAGATGGTTCTTCAACTCCTTTTGGTCATTTTTGTTGGGTTGGTTTGTTTGATTGTCTGTTTTTCTGTTTCACAGTATGAGAATTGAACATTTTTGTACTGAAATAAGATTGCTGGATTATATAACGTTGCCAGTGTTGTCATACAGAGGAACTGGAAAGTCCCAAAGCCAGTGCTTACAAAAGAGAGTACAATTATGTTCTTAATTGAAGACACAGACTCAAAAAATGACTGCAGGTTTCGTTAGGCAGGAAACAGTCACGGAGGCTTGAACTTTAAATTGAAATTAGCTGAACTTTCAGTCTGACTGGAAAGATTCTCCAAGGAAAACCCCTCTTTCTCTCAGTTGCCATTTCACATTACCGCCTGCAAACTCATTCATATGATGAGCTGCTCTGCCGTCCCTTGGGCAGGGGCAGCTCCAACAGCGGCGGCAAGGGAGGAAAATCACAGCCAGCTGCTACTGATATTACTGCTGATGCACTGTGGGGAGGCTTCTGATTGAGCAGGGAGGAAACAGATAAAGAGTCGGGACTGACACAATCCTCTCTGCCACCACTATTGGCAGCACCCATAATGGTCACTGATAATTACAGCGTCTGATAGCTTTGAAATTATTATTACCTCTCTGGGAGTGAGAGACAACTGTGTGTTAACAGCTGAGGAACTTCTGGTCTAGTCCGGAAAATGACTAGCAGCTACACCAAACTGGCTTCACGCCTACAATGATCAATAACCCATCGAGAATGGTCCAAACCACATATCACAAAGAAACTCTGACACGTAAAGGCAAAGAGCAAAATAGACTGCGGATGTGAGTTTTACATAGTAGCAACTTGGAAGTTTGAACTTCTCTAGTTTAAGAATTCAATTCAATGCTGAAAAATTAAATCTGATAAGCATGCTCTCAGATACCAGCTGATGCTAAAATATGATGTGTTTTGAACACCATTAATTGTTCCAGTACAATGTTGTATTGTTTTCAAAGTAGGCAAGATTACTGTGGTGGATCATGTTTGTTTCAGGATTATCCTCTCTGTGAAATTATATTTCACAGGCAACTATGTACATTTAGCCTTGGTCCTGGTAAAAGCAGGAGAGTTTTGCTGAACTCCTTCCCTTGCTCTCTCACATAGCATTTTCTTGGGAAAAAAAAAGACCAAAACCAAATAATGATTTACCAGTAACAGAATACATGTCATATTGTCTTCTATTTCTCAGCTGTATTTTCAAACATTTTTCCCTTCATTCTTGAACAGAAATATGAGGCAAGAAGACCAGAAAGCAGATAGAGAAGCCTTTTTACAGCATCTTTAGAATTCCAAAAACCTTTTAAATTCTTGGACTGATTAATTCTCTTCTTAAAAGCTCTACACTGTTTTTTCTCTGCTTTGCTACAGCGCGTTTTACTACCAGTCAACTACATTCAGAACTAAAATTATCACATCTTTTCAACAAGTATTTTAGCAGTAATGAGCTCATGGTGTTTATCCGTCTATCATCATCTCATCCTGCTGGCACATTCTTGATACAGTAGAACCTCATGCATGTATAGGTGACAAATGAATAACTGCAATATTCATACTGTCTTCAACTCAGGCCTATAAAAGTCATGGGAACTGTTCTGAAAAGAAAGATATGCCACGTAAGGATGAACATTTTGTTTAACCTTGGCTAGAGCTACTAGTGGTTTTAAAAGCATTTACTTTGAAAAGTTCTTCCTCAATGCCATGATGCTATCTGTCCTCATAAGGCCTTTCTCTGACTTCCTGTTTTCAAGGTACTGGCTCTTCATTGTGGTGAAGAACACCAGTAACTAAAGAATCATCAAACATTTCTCCAAAGACTGCAAGACAATCCTCTGCCATAGTTTGTTGGCTCTGTGTGTGAGGTTATTTCAAGGAGAGCCATATAACCCTTCCACTAAACAATGATGGAAAGTTCAAGTGAATGCTAATAAAGTCTAGTTACTTTGTAGCTTTGGGAAAATAGCCAAGATACACACTGTAAGGACTGAGTGAAAATAAACTAGCACAAAGAGCTTCTTCAAACTCCTTTATTTAAAAATTTGCAAGATAGATACATAAACCAAGAGGCAGGCAGGTCTCCTGCTTTGTGACTGACTGACAGCTATAGCAGCCCTGCCTCAGAGTCTTACCTTGTAATGGGACTCTGGACAACCTCTCCAGTGCTAACAGCTAAGCTCCTCCCTCCCAGTGGTAGACTCATTCTCCCTATTTTCCATTTCATCTTTACTACTACTTCCGTTCCAGTTTCTTCCAGTTTGGTGGTCAGAATTCTAGGATTTACTTTATGTTAATCAAGGAACATTTTGGGAGAAACATTTTTACAAATACGTAGTGCTCACTGGAGAAAATGAGCCCCACAAACATTCACCAAGATGTCAGCATCTGTATCCTCCTGGATTCAGACTTCTTAGAAAACAAAAGTCACGCCAACACCAAGACTACACCTGGCTCATGTATCAGTGACAGTATGGTCACAGCAGCACAGAACTCAGGATGAATAAGTTTTTCAGCTTTCTCTGTATCTGATTTTTCCTTCTGTAATCATGTTAGCAGTAATACCAGGTCCTCTTTAATTTCATGAAATTCTGTACTAAAAGAATCAAAATTCCAATTCAAGAGTTTCCCAACAGCAGTGACCATTAGTCTGTGATACACAGTAAAATCACTTGCTTAAAAAAGAAAACACCATCATCAACTGCTGTTTTGAAGTCCTTACTGACTGCAAAGTCATGCTGGAATGTAGCTCATACCAACTGAAACATATTGTAGCTATAGTCTAATACTTTACTGAGCCATTAAAGAAACATATACCCCACAGGGGTTTATGTTTTGTTTGACATACTTTTTCTAACTATGCTGAAGACTAGATTATGGGGCTTTCTGTTATGCCTCACTGTAAAAGTGCATTATTCCCAGAGTCAGTGCAGACCCTGATTCTTTAGGACATTCCAGGCAGCATGTAAATTAACAATCTGCTGAGCAGTTGGTAAACAAATAATTAAAATACTTATATAGTGCACAGACTTGGACCAAGCCAAGGTTTTAAACACATCTCTGACATACTTTATTTGTCTACAGTAGTCCTGTCCTTGCTCTTAAGGCATTGTCCATATACCTGATCTTAGCAAGAATATTTTGATACAACAGACACACACTTTTAGAATGAAAAGCTATGAGGGTGCTTCAGCTATCACAGATGCACTGGGAACTTGTTCACTCTGACACACCCATTCACAGCTCGCCAGTGCTGCAACCATTATAGAAGTATCCACTGCTGTTCAAACAAATTAGATATATATTTACCATACACAGATGTAGCCCTTGGGTGACAATGGACATGAAAAATGTATTTTTTTTAAACTCCTAGAATTGATGAGTAGAAAAATAATGTAAGAAGTGCAATTGTTATCCCTAACCACAAAATGCCTTGAGGCACTTACAGTCACAGTGAGAGTCTGTTAGAAGTATGGTCATTTCCCTAAAACATGTCCTTTTGGACATAGAATTTTTATTTTTTTCTCTGTATTAACATTTCAGTTTTAAATACAAATATTTGAAGCAGATAACCAAGCTACAGTAAGTTAAACAACTGAATTTTGTGGTCACTTCTAACCCCCTTTGTTCCAAAATCTCATCAGTCAGCTCTAAAGAAACCTTAGAAAGTCAGAAACAAGCATGTTTGGCATAAAAGCTCGTCACATTTTAGTCACAGATCGCTGCAGTTTTGCTTCTGTTCAGCTGTGTCCAAATTCAATATGTATTAGCTGTTGGTTCAGCTCTTGTAAACTCAAGAATGCAGTTGTTGTGTGCTGGAGGGGGGGGGGAGGTGTTCACCCCCATTTTGCCCTTCCCCACCTTTTCTCCACAGTCTGAAATGGAGCTGGGAGAGCAAACTAAGTATGTTAACAGCAGTCACATTGTCAAAATGAGCTTTACCAGAGCCATTCCAAATTCCCTAAGGTAGTTCTGTTCTTAAACTTCACTTTAATGATGTACAATTTACTTTTTACAGATCTGGAATTGCCCTTTACAAGCAATACACAGCTTTCTGTGATTGTACAGACCAGCACAACCGAGAGTACAGTTCTGAAGCATCTCTAATAACTCTCAAAAATAGTAAAACTACATAGATGCAAGAAAGCTGTTAGCTATCTAGCAGAAAAGCACTTGTTGTCTGAAGCATAAACTTAACATTCATAAGTGTTTTCATTCATAAAAAACTTACGTGTTTCTGCTAGACAAAGCTTCAACAAACATAATCCAAAAGTTGCCCATAAGGAGAAGTTGGCCATTGTTTTCTTGGAAGTGTTTTGCAAAATCCAAAGATCCTTGCAAGCTGCAGGAAGAAGAAAAGCCCCGACGCTTGTTAAGCCCGCAGTCAATGAGTCTGAAGTTTGCTGCACTTTTTATTCTGATTCAAAGGAACTGAAGTAATGACATAACTGGGAGGGGGAGCTCCATCAAAAGTCACACCCATATTGCAACAAAAGTTACCCAGCAGTAGGAGAAGGCGGGGAGGGGGGGGGATGTGGGAGGGGAACCAGTACTGACTAAGCAGCCACACTTGAGTTTTAAAGAGGCACTAAACCTCTTCTTCTCACACAAGTACAGTCAAAAATTATACTTATTGTACTTGCAGGAAAAATTGTGTAATCTCTCCTGAGTTAGCTCAAAAATGCACTGTTTGTTATGAGCTTTCTCTCCTTCATTTTAAAATCCCTTCATTATTGCAAAAAAAGCATTAGAGATTCTGAACTCCAGCAAAGCATCTATAATAACCTAGACCTTTCCCAAAAATATTTTGCTTATTTAGTCCCACCTCACCATTTTCTTTTTTTTTTTTTTTTAGGTCAATTTAGACCAAGTAAAATGCCTGCTCTACAATGAAGCTTTCTGCAATATTTTTGCTCGTTGCCAGAGGATAAACTCATGCAGAAGGTAAGTTAAGGCAGTTCAGTCTCCCACAGCACGTCCCACAGGCTTCTCTTCACAGGCTGCTCCAGCAAGAGTAGTAAATAATGCCAGTGCCAGCAGTGATACTGAGGATTAAGGTCAATATTTTATTGTACTGATGGGATGAGGCATAGAAGGAATTATTCCTTGTATTCCCAATTCACAGAGCAGAGAAACAGGATGAAAAGGTATGACATCTTTGATGTTCAGACAAGGTCTCAGTTCCCGAGGGACAGATGTTCATTGTAGTGTGGGGTTTTACGTGACTCTAGATGCCACATGAAGTCCCTCGTGAAAACCCCAAGGCCTCTGCAGATAACCAAAAGGGGTGTCTGTTGTGTGCCTTAACGATTTCCAGTGCTGTCTCCATGCACTGGCCCCTCCTCAGAGCTGCAGAACTGCAACAGTGGTTTGTGTGCCGTGGAATGAGGGGTTCGTCAGGGATCACCAAAGCCAGCACATCTCACCTTTAACAACCAACATGTGGCAATGACTGACAGCCAGTAATGCTCTGATTTCTGTTTCACTTGCCAAACTTGGAATGAATACTCCTGTATCAGATTAACATTTTGTCGATCTTCCCACTTGAAAGAATTTTCTCATTAATTTTTAATCTCTGTGAACACAAACAATGGAAAAATACAGATAGGTCTTTCCAGTCACAGGCATAAGAAGTTCACATAAAGAAGTTTTCAGGACTTTGCCTTTTCTTTGACTTTTGACTTAGAGATGGCTGGCTATCCTTTCCTCAACCAGCCAAATTTTTACAACAGGTTCCTACAGTTCTAGAATATCTGACAGGACAAAGTTAAAGTGAAAAATCTTTCCTTAAAACACAGGGGAATCTTTTCATTAAGAAGCTAGCAACTTTGAAATTACAGATAAAAAACATTTTCTTTAGTTAATATACTAGTCTTTCTTTTGAAAGAAATAGCTTCAAAAGCAACTAAAAAGCAATCTCCTATATACCTTAGTGTTTATATTAGTTGAAAGAGAAATATTTCTATGAATTCCTGTACATTTATATCTATAAATGTTTTGGCATGAAAATACATGAATGAAGTTTAGTGGGACTTCAAATGCTGATGCACAGTTAATAAATGGATGAAACAGAAGAACTGAATATTTAATTAAAATTTAGATAATTTTGAGTCTTATTTTTGATGAATGTAAATTACCTCTCTGTTAATGTCCTGTATCCATAATTATAGAGAATTAAAAAAATGAAACATAGTCAGTACTTCTGCACGTGTTTGGCAGACGTGAATGGCATTCCACTTTGGAAAGACTCTGACTTGTTTGTTGCCCTATAAAACTGGGCTAAGATTAGATGCATTTAGACAAGGTGCATGAAGATGCTTAGTACTCAATGCAAAAGGAAAATACAGATGTATACAAGAAAAATAATTGATCACAGTATGTCATTTCATGCAATAAATCACAAAAATAATAATGAGCTGTATCTATATAACGTAAGTTTTTCCATTTCACATTCCATCTGCCTGCTTACACATCAACCTAAGACACACATTTGCATTCCAACAAAAAAGTGACAAAAAATACTTCCTTCTTTCCCACCCAAACGTGGTCAACAGATGTTGGTCTGAGGTAGACAGCAGATCAAATTTAGCCTGGCTGTAGGGCCTAATGCTACCAAGAAAATTTAGTCAAAGGAGATGTACCACTCTGGAAAAAGTGTTTTTGGGGTTTTGATTGTTTGTTTGTTTGTTTGGCTTGGTTTGGGGGATTTCTTTGTGAGAAATATATAACTTTTCTTTTAGTTTGTGATAATCTTAATACATAGGAACAGAAAAATCTAAAGCAAATCCGCAGCTGAAGAAAAGCAGCAGAGCATAATTTTAAGTGAGCTTATTAATATAGTGATATAAAAAGACATTTTTGTGAGAATTCCCATAGAGGAGGAAAGTTTGGCCTGGCTGAACTGAAAGACCAAAATTCCACTGAACTCAGTGGGGCAGCCTCTCCCTGTAACATATATCTGAATTTTATTATGTGGACAGACAAGACAATGAATGTATCTGAATAAATCTGTATTTATGATGGAAAAAAAGGTACCAATGGAGATTGATTTCACTACCAAATAGGAACAATTGAAAGAAGGCTAGAATGGAATTCTGTTTCTGTGAACATAAATGGCATTTCTCTTATGAAAACTAGAAATTTATGAAAAAGGAAGCTCATAATTTGAAATATTTTTTTCTATTATTAGCAGAAATACTTTTTTTTTCAATTAAAAAACAGTTTTCTGAACGTATTTTGGTAGATATTTCAAGCCTGTTATGGGGAGTTGAAGAACATAGTCTTGGTGAATATAAAAAGCACAGATCTCTTTAGGTAATTCTGGTCATGGCCGTGTATATTTTGCATAGACTACAGGTGATCTGTAAGACTGGCTGAAAATCAGATTTGGGGGAGCAGGGAGGCTTTTATACCCACTTATCTGTAATATCAATAAAATATGTTATTTCTAATAAGATTTCCTCCTTGTCCCTAGACTGCAATCTCGTTTCCTGCATTTCAGACTGGATTCAATTTCAGACTAGATTTAATTTTCATTATCAATCCTGAAAACAGGTTTTGTAATGGAAACGGTTGTAAAGGCTTCAGTGTGGTAAACCTTGTACTGCACACTTTTCTCGGGCTCTGAGAGCTGATGGGAAGGCATAAGAAGAGCCTGTGCCGGTTTAAGCAAGAAAAGCTGCTCTTTTGGCTGGAGGGCAAAGCACTCCTTTGGGAAGTTGAGAGCCCGGTTCTACTCCCATCAACCTTTTGTTCCTAGATGTAATTTACAGCCTGTGTCCTGCAGAGAGTTAGGAAGATGAACAATGGTTCCTACTTGTTTACTTCTAAAAAAGGCAGCAACCCAGATTGGCACCTACCGTGTGGATTCATCAGCCTGTTTTACTGGTTTGCCCCAGATCCCTAAACAACTCACTAATCCAACACAGGCAAAAATTAACAGCCAGAATCGCTCAAGTAGGCCCTACGAAACACTTTGCAGCAAGGTTTCTCCTGTGGCAGACCTTGTGGCCCCATCAGCTTTCTTGCTCCCAGCACCACCCTAATGCACGTAGTCCCTGGCTGACCCACATCTCCCAGCAGTGCACAGGCAACAAATCACAGTGCCAGTCCCCACTGGCAACTTTAACACCACTATACCCAGTTAGTTACTACGTTGTTGTTGGAGACTGAGCAGGAAACCTGCACACAGCAGCTGCCACCAGCTGTCCAAGCGTGCAGCAGAGACACACAGGATGCATTAGTGACATTTGAGTCATAAGCAGCTGTGTAGAGGGCTGGGGGTGGGGGGAATACAGGGGAAACTGAGGGGAGAAGGGAAGACGTTCTCTATAGGTGGCTTCTGTCTGTCTCCAACCCTCCTTCCCCCTGGTAGGCCTTCCCAGCACACACCATGCCATAAGACCCTGGAACTGATATATCTGACCATGAGCTGCCATCTTTGTGCTAAGCATTCTCTATTCCCACTTTCATTTCTTTCTTTTGCAATTACACAATAGGTAAATCAAGCTTATCCTAAGCCATCTCTGGGATATACTTTTCTCTCCTCCCTCACTATCCTTCCCACTGTCTTTCCATTTTATTCCTTTTGATTTTGCTTCTTGATGTCTACTTTGACTTCTCTCTCCAGTCATTTCTCCTTTTTCTTAGCCCCCATCCTTTCTTATCCACTCGCCCCTCTATGCAGTGTATTGGAATTATTAAATAAAACATTTAAAGCCCCAGAAGAGCAGGTGGGCTTTTCAAAATACAAACATTCACACAACTCAGGAAACACTTGCTATTTGCATAACCAAACAGTTAACTGTAACCTACAGATAAATACTTAGGGGCTCTTATGTCTAATATGGACCTTCCTGGAGCTATTCAAAGTCAAAAGAGGTTTTCTACTGATTTTGAGGAATTTTGAATGAAGCCAGCTGTAAACAGTGTTTGGTTGAGTCCCAGCATCTATATTATGATAACTCTGCATGCTGCGTTATGTATTTCCTCTGTATATATATAGTCTGAGGATAGAGGGATTACATCAGATTTATAGGCACTGATAAAATATTTTCCTTTCTAAAGAAAGTAAACCCCAAATTTTATTTGGAACAATTTCTGTTCACACCAGCTCTGTTTGTGCCAGTCTTGACATAGCCACATTTGACATAGCCACATTTAACATAGCCACATTTAGACTGTGCCTTAAATGTAGCAGTGCGGGAATGAATACTTAAGCCTATCTTTTTCACCTACAAAGAACACTAAAACCAGACCTTACCCGTATATAGACAGAAACTTACTGGATTTCAGTAGGTCTCCCTGTTAGTCAGTTTTATGACTCCTGTCAGAGGTGGAAGGGAAGGAAAAGCATCCTAATTTTAGACCATAATAGGCATGTTTGTTTTTGGAGGCAAAGATTCTGGCTGTTTCCAGTGTTGCTTCTAGGAGGGAAGTTGCAGGTGTGTGCACATCATAAGATGAACAGGGTGAGGAGGCTGACAGGCATAGCAGTGCTAGGTTCTCAATTGCTAAAATATCTGGGTAAAATACACAAAAAGCAGTCTACCCCCCTTATATTGATTTAGGGAATGCATTGCTACAGCAGTAGCACATTCTTCCTCAAATGAGCAGTCCTTTTGCCTTGGATGTGAAGACATTAGCAGCAACCAACATTTCAAGACCCTCTCCCCCACAAAAAAATTTTTTTGTTAGTTATGAAGGTTAAACATAGACAGGAATCAAAGAACTTGGCTCCTCCTGGTGCAACAGCAAGAGCTTGTTTCCTAAGGCTTGATCCTTTCTGCCTGGGCATACCCAGACAAAGCCAGTACTGCTGTCTCCTTGAGCTCAATTCTAAACAGGGAACCTGAGGAGATCTCTCAGGTCCGAATGGCACTAAGTTCCCCTCCTTGGGTGGAGAATGTGTAAGGCAGGAAAATCTTGCCCTCTGCCCTGTTTTCCCCTTGGAGCTTAATTTCTGAGCCCTACATAATATATGTTGGAATTGTCAAGTAAAAAAGCCTACAGCTTTTGAGGGAAGTGTAATCCATAGTGTAAACAAGCAAAGAAGGTAATTCTGGGTGACTGCAAGCAGGAGTTTTGTGTGAGGCTGGGACAGAGGCACAGAAAATAGATTTCATAGAATTAGTGAGACAGAAACTCTGGTTTTGCACATTTCCATGTGCCTGAATTTCTGCTATAGAAATAGATGAGGGAGGAGCTGAAAGCTATTACAACACAGTGAGTTTTTCTTAGAAGTAGGATTTGTCACACTAGACTGCACATCCACTGCCTACTTAACAACTTGGTTTAACTAAAAACATTTTAGATTTTAAAAATAAACACTCATTTGGGATATTATTACATCCTTGGTAAGAGTTCAGTTATGGATTAAGTTTTTTTCATTAGAAAGAAATTCATACCTAAACAATACAGCTGTGTTTGAGAATGTTTCTCTGTTACTGGCCAAAACCTGATATCACTTTGGTTTATTTGCTTCATCTTTTCTTTAGGAATATCAAATGACAATAACTAACCAAATTTAAGAAGAAATATTACCATGATTATGATTTTGAAAATGTGCTTGCATTCAGTTGCAATCCTTTTGGGTTGCCTTTTTAGGCAATGTTTGTTGGACGTGTTTGACAGGATCTACCAGCAAGAGATATTAGCCAGACAGAAATTCTATACAGAATAAAAGCAGAAATTCAATGTTTTATGCAATTGTAAATTACAAAATTTGTACTATCATGGCGATTTATATAAATAAAATAATCATCAAATTACACAGTATCACATAAGCAACCCCATATCATCTTCCAGTTCCTGAATACCATTTTTTCAGTAATTTGTGATTCATTGAATAAAAAACATTTGTTCAGGAATTCATCAGATTCTTCAAAATAATGCATGTCTAAAATATTTTCAATGTGTTCACAAACAATTAATTTGCAGAAATGTACAACTGGCAATAAATAAAGTATTATGAGTTATTTGTTCACTTTTAAAACATTACTTATATTGTCTAAATATTTTACTGAAGTGTTGGAAGAATTAAGCGGGTCATGTCTGAACAGCTTTTTGAACAAGTTGGATCTGGAAAGTTATCAAGACTCCTTCAGATGTTAAAGTTTCAGCCAACTTGCACTGAATTTACAAGAAATTGTCTGTGTCTGAGTCATCTGAGATTTCAAAGACATGATATAAGAGCAAACTCAGTGATATAAAAATGGATATGCGAACTAGCAAAAGAATCTGTAGTTTATCTGCTGTCCATTGTATCTGAAATCTCATCAGTAAAAAGTCCCTCTTCCTATCTTTTGCAAGATACATTAAGATAAAGAAGTTTATACACATAAAGATTTACCTGGGATTCGTACTCCACTCAGTTTGTTTTCTATAACCAACCCTTCAATAATTGTTTCAATAATTTAATGAAAATTTTCCCTAGGGAAATTGGTAGGAGAGGCAGAGATAATAGAAAGAACAAAAAACCGTTCTGTTAGACTGATAGACCTGGTACCAGAATAAACTCTGCACACCACTATATAACAAGCAGGAACTTCTAGCCAATACCACAAAAAGAGTATGTCACTAAGAAGTTGTTTGAGAGTCTTGAGACAAAATGGAATGTGTTGAGCGCACTCCTGCAAAGATTCTTTCCCATATACAGAAGGAGAGTCACTGTTTGGTATTAGCTAGCCCAGGATGGATAGATCTACATCAACATCAACTCTTACAAATGTATTACTCCCTAAGTGATGAATTATACAAAGCATATCTCAAGGGGCATAGATGTGAGATAGACAGGCTATGAATGTTCAAGAGTCTAGTTCAAATACAGATATGAGGATACTAATGCTTATCTCAACTATTTAAGGATTCCTTTTTAACTTCTCCCTCCTGTATTCAAATTCAGTTCTTCTATCCTAGTCTAGCTAGTTTTTCCTCTCTTCTTAATCACACCTTTCTGTACAGGCAGATATCTGAAACTCAGTTTGCATAGCCTAGTCTTTGCTAAACTTAGCAATTCCAGAATAGTTTGCACGTTTTCTAGCTTTAAAGAACTAACTGAAGCACTCATAGAAACCTGGGAAATAAAAAGGTAAAAAATACACCACACACCGGCAGTCACATGCGGCCAGGAACCCTTACTAAATGCCTCAGGAGGTTCAGACTGCATCTCTCAAAAGATCACTTATTTCCTTCCACGGTATGAATGTCATGTAGAGGGCAGAGCAAATCCTTCGCACAATATTGTTGTGTGAGAATTTCAGAGAATAAAATATAATTTTTCTCTAACTGCAAGCAGAGGTTACAGTGTTAATTATTTGGACTGTGATTATTTGAAATAGAATGCAACCAAGACTATAAAACTAAACACACCTATGAGTAAGACCAGAGTATTAGATTCTACTGGGGTTTTTGTCTGGGATGTGGAAGTCACAAATTTAAGTCCTATACCTGCTATAAATATTTTAACCACAGCTGCTAGTGGACATTTGGTCCCCTTACTGTCTCTCAAGCATTCACATTGAAGGGAGATATTAGGCCAGAGAGAGAAACTGAACCTATGGCTCATGGCTTTGTTTGTCACTCCTGTGGGAGAGTCAAGGTCCTCCTTTCTTCAGGGAGTAGGCAGTTTAGCATGAATTTGCACATCTGCAGAGCAAAGACAGCTCCAGCCTGCTGTCAGCTGAGCCTGCTTCAGAGCTGAAAACATTGTAGCCTTAGTTGTTTGGCATTGCATATGAGCTAATTAGCCTTGCAGATAAACTTAACCAGCTAGGGCCAGCTACATTCTGGTAGTGATCTATGACGTTCAGGAACTCATGTCTTTACATAGCTTGTAATTACATCATGTGGAAGTACCAGCTGGGTACATCACCCTCTTCTACTGTACACTGAAGTCATGTCCCTAGTCCCTTGAGGTGAACTTACCTACACAACACAGCTCATTGCAGGATTTTAGTCATAAATCACCTGTAAGACTGCTTGTGGCCTGTCAGATAAGAAAGAGCATATCAAAGAAGCTATCTGTGCTTTCCCCACCTCCCTACTTTTTTCTTTTGCAAGACTCTGCAGGATTTCAGATTTTGGTGGTATGGAATTAGGATGAAGCGTAAATCAGCAACAGATTTAACGCCTAAAGTCAACAGATTCTAAAGCCTTTTTTTCTTTTGGCCTTTTTGGCCTTGCCAAATAAATTCTTTGCCAAGCAGGAAGTCTGGCCAAGCAAGACTAGGAAAAATTCCTCCTGAGGCTCAACTGGAGTAAGTGGTAAAATTCAGACAGGAAAAATTGAATCTGAAATTAGGAAGGTCCTGCTATGAGACCAGCTACATAGTGGAATAGATTTTGAGAAAATGCTCATCCTTGCTGAATGATGGATGAGATGAGTAGGCCTTTTAACTATGAGTCTGTGATTCACCTAAGAGAATCCCACATCTCAAGCGATATACTTGAAATATCAGACACTGAAACCAGTACTAGGAATTAATCACATCATGGTAGGATTTGCCACTCCTCAGAGACTTCACTGCCAACAAGGTCTGCTTTCAGTCACACAGCTTTCAGCCTGAAACTTCACTAGTAGATCCCTCTGTTTCTTGGAAGGCAAATTAATTACTTTATGGGAAAGAACATTTGTACTTTAAGCTATCTCATCTCTAGTCATGTTATTAGCAATCTAACAGACATGCTGGGTTTTACATTTCTCAAGAATCCATTTTAACATCCCTGGCAGATGGGATATTATCAGTAGGTAACTAATTACTAGGTGAAAAATTAGGAATAATCTGAATATGAATTTATGACATTCATTCATAATAGTCTCCTACTCTTTTACTCCAAAAGAAACACTAACTTACTTGCACTTTCCTCTACTCAGTGCCTTGATCATGGAAAGATATCTCTATGTTCGGGGCTGTGCAATGCAATTACAGCCTCACAGGATCAAGATCTTAGAATAATTTCTACTCCCTCGCAGATTCAGTAATTGCTTCTAACACTAGAAAATATATGCCTTTATGCATGACTGAATTGAGAATTCAGGATATAGACATTGTAAAGAAAAACATTTATACAAAAAAGAGTTCTTGTGAAGAGACGTATAGTGACCTTCTAGGTCAAGTACACTCTCATTGCTATGCAATTACACATTCTTCAGTGCTTTCCACGCTGAGCTATTACTTTGCAAATGATATTTTCTTTTTAGAATGGTAGGAAGTGCTAAAGGAATATTGGAAATAATAACTGTTCAACTTTGACCTGTTTCAGAAAATGTTATGAGTGGAGTGGTACAGAGGGAAAGAAATTATACATGAGAGGGACACAGGATTTGAAACAAGGGGACAAAGACTGGGCTGAACACATTCTTTTCTGATTAGTATTATTCTAATGTGGTTAGTGAATAATTTCTGAGCTGCAACTCAAAAACATGAAATATATAGTGATCTCTTCCTCTTCCATAAATATGTTAGTAGAGTAAGGAAAAAGCATAAGTTCTGTCAGGAGATATGTTTTTTGTCACTGAAAATATCAAGTCTACAAAGACAGAAATCTGAAGTAAAATGTACTTATATAATTTCCTTCAGATGACTTTTGCAATGCTCATTCATGTGCATGGTTTCAGCCATGCAATACTGAAGCATCTTTATAAATCTGAAAGCCACAAGACAAGTTATATAAAACTGGGGAAAAAAGGGGAGTTACAGGAGAGGTTCACATGATGGTGGCTCCTTTTCCTTTCTGAGGCAGTACTGATTTGAGACAGACCACAGAGTGACACAGCAACACTGGCCTCAGCCATTCTTTCATATAGGCAGAGACCCAAATTCAACAGATGTTTTTGGTCTCAACTGTGCTTTCCCTATTTCTAAATAGTCCCAAAATGAGCCAGAGTTTGATCTTATCTGTATTTAGTTTTTGGTTCCTGAATGTAAAAACTTCAAGATGGAGTTGTCCTCTTAGATGTAGAAAAGCAATTTCTTGATTTGAGTAGAAATTCCTTTTCCATATCAGTGTAAAAATACTTTTCCCCCCAAGACAAACACCATTTTTGATAGTTTGAACCCTTTCAGCATTTTGATATCTGGGTACTATCTGTCAGCCAGTCTTCAAGTTTGTGGGGAAAGTAGTCTGAATTCAAATGTTTAGCCTGTTTGCAGAAAAATTATGACCAACCCAAATGGTACTCAGATGTACCTCTCAATGACCTCAAACTTAACAGTACAATAAAAGGGGAATAAGATGCAAATCAAAGTTTTATAAATTTGGTCTGTTCCATGCTTAAAGTATTAAAATCAAAGAGCTTGATTTCCCTATTTCGGTTGTAAAGTTTAGCTTTGGTTTGGAATCAAAACCTATCCCTAAGGCTGAACACTTACCCATGCAGGACAATGTTCAGTAAATCAATGTTTCACTAGGTAAAATACTATGTTGACTCTTCTCCCTGTTTATACCCTAAAGCCCAACAGATTTTAGAGGGGGAAAGAAATTCCAGAGTCTCAAGAATTTCTATAAATCTCAGCTTGCTTTCTCTCTTAAATCAAAGACACACAAGAATTTGCATCTCTGATGATTGCTATGAGGTGGAAGGAGATGCAAACCAGAGAGGATATGCAAAATAGAGGAAAGGTGAGCCTGGAGAGAATTCAGAAATCTGCTGCAAGACATAAAATCTCAAGTCAGATACAAGCTCTAGAAAGGAGACATAAGCCATGATACGGACAGAGAACTCATTTCCACCCAACAATTAAGATCACGTTGTTTCAATCAGTAATCATTTGCATGTAACCACCTCCTACTCACACTCATTCTGGATAAACAAAAATTCACTTATTAACTTTATTTTTTAATTTAGCATAAAATGCATTTGTTTAATTATTTTCAAAAGTTTTTAAAGTGGAATCTGTGGGCTTTATAAATAAACCCCAGTTTTCAAAAGAATGAACACTTTTTTCTCAACTTCCACCTTAGTCCAGTAATTTCTTTCCACTGCATGTGGCTACATGAAGAGTGATGGAAAGTCATAAATAACCATGCCAGGTATTTGGCAATGAACTCTCTCAATTACAGTAAATAAATTGGACACCAGATGAGAAGCTACAGAACAGTGTGTTATACTAGGGATTTTTTGTTGTTGTAGTTTGGTTTGTTGTTTTTTTTTTTTGGGGGGGGGTGTTTGTTGTTTATTTGGGTGTTTTTTAGTTACAATTTACTTTAAATTTGAAGAAGTTCTCAGAATCCCCTTAAGGGAAATAAGGGCCTTAGCTATGCAAGTAGATTACACAAAGTATCAAACTGGCCTTCCAGGATCGCTTGGTTTAGATATTGCTCTGTATTTCTGCACATTGCTATGCTGTTTGAATTCCTATGGAAATATTAATAGTGTTTCACTTTTGTGGAGACATTTCTTTTAAAAGGAGAGGAACTATAGCAGAAATATAATTTCTGATTTTGTTTAAACGTCTATTACATTAAGTATACTTTAGAAAAAATACAGTTGTGATACCAGACTTCTTTGTACCTATTTTCATTTTGACATGCAAATGACGGCTGAAACTTCTACGTTAGCATGTAGTCATCCAAATACACTTGTATATGTGTGTATATATTTCTAATACTATATATATTTTTGTGTGTGTGTGTGTGTAAAACAAGAAACTTTATGAATCACCCATCACCTATTTAAAGAACAAAACTACAAAAAACCCCAAAAAGAACAATATTATGTGAAAAGGGGATTCCTCAAGGACCTAGAGGGTGGCTGAGCACTGGAACAGGCTCCCCAGGGAAGTGGTCACAGCACCAAACCCGACAGAGTTAAAGAAGTATTTGGATGATACTCTCAGACACATGGTGTGACTCTTGGGGATGGTCCTGTGCGAAGCCAGGAGTTGGACTTGATGATCTTTGTGGATCCCCTCCAACTTCTGTGATTCTGTGACTCTAGTAAAATCCAGCTATGGCATTAACACAAATCAAGGAAACACTTTTCAGTATCTGTTACAAATCCTGATTTAGGATCCTGCCAACTGTGCCAATTTGTCATGAAAGAGTGTGTTAGGGCTGCTCAAAGAATCACCCTCAAAGGTATAAGCAAAATGTGTTTTAATAAAACCTTATAAAAATGAGACTTAACAACGTTTGATGGCGAGGTTCACTCTATTACTTACTACATGGACGAAGCATACAAAAGATTTTAGCATTGATTTAGAATGATTTACACAAAGACAAAAGATGCAAGAGGGTAAGGGAGACCCTCTCATTGAATCACAAGGTTCAGAGTAGATCCCCTTTCTTTCTAAACTCCTGATGGAACTTAATTGTGGCTCGATCCAATCTGTATAGCTCAGAGGTGTGGTAGAGGAATTATAACAATAAAATGTTTATTTCTGCCAGTGACTCAAAATACAGTAAAATAAGTTTTCCTTTATAACACCACATTATGGCATTTCTGTACAGTCAGAAACTGAGTGTTTAGCAGAATGGGAGTCATGGAGAATGCCCCTGTGTCTCAAGGTCCTGTCTCTGTCTCACTAGAATCTATAATGCCACAGTAATGGTACTAACTATAACAGAAGCACGTTTGGAATGCTTTTCTCCTTTTGTGCAAAATCTAAAACCTGCATCCTTGTGCAGTGTCTCTTCTTAACAACTCACTGAAGAAACTTCTGACATCTCATTATTTTAATATTTGAACTTCCTCTTTCTACAGTCCCTAAAAGGCCCTGTTCCCCACCCCCACCCCACTACAAGTAATCTCATCTCTTCCATCACAAAAAGCAACCAACATTCTTACCTAAATTTAAGAAGTAGGTATTTAATATTTTTTCAGTCTTTAGTTAGGTTTTATAAAACTCCTGTTAAAGCATTTTTTCTCTGGCAGCATGTTAGGTTAAAAATTGAATCCATATAAGTTTTCTTTGAAAAATCCTATAAGATTTTAAATAGAAGGTGTGTTTGACAGTGAGCTACCCATATTCTCTTGTTTTGTCACACAGTAAGCAGCCTAGCTTCAGCATGTGGTAATTCTCAAGAAATCTGAAATGACTGATAACCCATTGTTGCAGGTACAGGATTCAGGGACATGTTCTGTCACATTCCCTCTTGAAGGCAAGTTCCTGTGTCACTGTACAGTCATCAACGGCTCATGATACTGGCTCATCAAGGCCCTTTTTCATACTCCAGGCAGCTTCATTTATTCCTAACTGCTGCTCAGAAGATATAGATGACTGCACATATTGTTCAAACAAAAGTGCTCAAGAAAAAAAGAAATTCCCAAAGAGAAAGACAATTGTTTACCTGGCAAAGAATTTCTAAAACACAACTCTTTACTACTTTTCATAATATCACCTTGTACAAGAATTTTTCACCTATACTTCCATCCTTTCAACAAATGCACAATTTCTTTTTAATCAGTTTTACTCATTGGACTAAGGAGAATTATGTCAAAAGAGAGGGAAAAAAAGAAGCTAAATTAACATATTATTTGAGAGAAACTTCCTGCCCAGCCTGTTGCCCTTTTATCTTACTGATTAAGTAAAAGTTAAAACAAAAAATATTCTTGCATGCCCTCACTTTTCTTTAAAGATCTACATAAGAGTATCTTTATGACTGGTGACACTTGTAAATATTATTGAATAGTATGAGACTGGATTCCTACTTTATCACCATGTTCAAAATAATATTTTAGGAAGACAACTTTTTCTACTTCACTTTCTCTCTGCCCTTCAACGTATACACATTTACTGTATTTGAACAGAATACATGGTCAGAAAGGGAGTTACTGATGCTAGTGAGATTATTTCCTCCCTCACTTAGCAGATTGTAAGACACATAGTCCCAAAGCAGCAATGACTGCAGCTTTTCCACCACCAATGAAATTACAAGCAGAATAAAGGAATTTCCTTTTCCATTGCTTACAATGTTCTTTCTTTTTATTTTATTACTTCCCCAGTTCTTCTGCCCTAAAACCTAAAACCTGAGCACAAACTATCTATTTCCCTCAGCTCTTTAAGCAAAGTGGTTAGAACCCCTCCCAGGGATCTCTCAGCTTAGAAGTCTATTTTAAAGAACTTTGAAATTCTAACCTAGAAATTGAATTGATGGAATGTTTATAACCATATGTGTTTACATTTATGTTGCCATTTATAAATATTCAGATCTTAATTGAAGAAAATATTAGATTAAACAGGAAAGTAAAGCAGTGACAATCAGCGCAGAAATGTTTATGTCTAGCCTAGTAGTTTCTCCTTCAAAGGGTAGGACTAGATAGTAATCTGTGCAATGCAAACAAAACAATTCCTCCAAAATGGATTTTTTAATCTGAAGAGATGTAGTTAAAATATTTATTCATCAGTTCTCTCTTACTGTGTTGGCCAGAGAAAGGAATTTATATTCTACTGCAATTAGAAATAACCGGATAGGTCACTGTTGCAAAAATCCTTCACAGTTCTCTCTTACAACAGCACTTTCAAGGAGGAGCAATTAAATGATTTTGTGCTCTATGCTGATGCATGTGGTCTCATTTGCCTGAGAGGGAGTGCACATAGTGACAAATACTTTCACAGCATTTGAGAAAAAATTTCAGACCTTGAGGCTTGACGCAATCAGCCTCATTCCAAAGGGAATGACAATAAAAATACAGAAGGAAGTGGGTAACACAGAATATTGAAAATATTCTTCTGTGCCAGGACCAACAGACTAATTTATATGTTTAAGCCACATTGCTTTGGACATATGCAGATACATGAAATTCAAAAATGAGCTTAAATAGATATACTAATTTGCTCAGAAGATTTGAAGATGCACTGGAGTGCTCACAGGAATTTTGCTGGTTTGTGCATATTTATCTCCATGGAAATAAAGCAAAATATTTATACAGGGGCAGAGGAGATCAGGGGTTTACAAACAGTATTATCTACGTAAATACTAATGCAAATGGTAATTTGACAATCTTCATGCATTTTTCCTACCAGCCTACATTAAGCAAAACTCTAAATTATTTCAGTGACCAAGAATGCAACAATTATTTTGAAAAGTCCCAGGAACCAACTTGGTACTTCCACATTAAGATGTCCTTGGAGTTAGCTGGTATGTTCCTAAATAACAGTGATTCAAAAATTCAGTATGTTGTCCACTGAAGCCCTTGATAACCTTTCTTATACTAATTTCAGGAATAACAAAAAACAAGCCCATACAAGTTTAAGTCAAAACCAACAGGTTTTACAGGAAAATCTGATGTTTGCACCAATTCCACCACACAGTTTTTGATCTCAGAAGTAAAGTGGTTGCCACCCAGAAAAAGGTTTTAGTCGTAAGATACTGTAGTTACCCAAAAGGGCAGGAGCAGCAGAAGTACTGCTTCAAAGTAGCTCTCATAGTCTATATGGCCATATTTTTGCCTTTTGATGATGAAAATAATCTCTACTTACATTCTTGATTTCAGGGTTTCTATATTTCTTCTTCATGTTAATTTATGCGACTTTATTTATTTTCACATCACTTGCTGTCAAGTGAATGTATAACATCTTGCATCTCAGTCTTGATATATCAATGATGTATCAATGCTGATTTTTGGTCCATCATTAATTATAGCTGTTGATCATATTATATTAGCTTAAAAAAATTGTTCATCTTTAATTGTCACTGAACTAAATATTGGAACAAGGGAATAATTTTTCATAAAGCCAAGACCATTACAGAAGCTGCTCTGACTGTCTTTTCACATGACAAGAAGAAAACTTTGTAAAATCAATTAAGCACCCTCATCTCTTGTTTACAAAGAAAACATCGTAGAATTAACTAAAAATGAAATTTGCTTAAATACAGTAAATGCAAAAATGAATTCAGACTATTTTTAATATTCACTAAGTAAAATACAATGTGAAAAGGAAAAGATTGTTGGGGTTTTTTTCTTCCAGAACACCTTCTGATGTCTTAAGTTTTTATCTATAATACAGCTACAGATTCTTCATTTTACATACAAAATGGACAGCAATCTTATATTTTTAGTCATAGGCTTCATTAATATTATTCTAGTAATACATATTTTATGCAAACACCAAGTGTGACACTCATTACAAACTAAATCAAAATTCACACTGATTGTATCACCAGGGACAGTAGTGAAGATGGAAGGAAGCCAGCCTTCATAGGCTTTCAGATGAGCCTGAGGAGGAAAGCCTTTGAAGCAGTGCTGGGTGATTATTGTATATTGCTGAGCCTTACTGCAAGATCAGTCAGTTTACTTGATGAACACAATATCAATCCCTTGGTTCTCGGAGCACACACCACCACTATTAGTTACTTTCAGAGAGTTAAATGAAGAAACAAACTCATATTGAGGCCTCTGTTTAACCATATTGAATGAATAAAGAGGAAAATGAAAGCGGTGAATAGTTTGTTGAAGACCACTTGACCAGGAGAAGAAAACAAAAAAAGCAAATACAGATGCATTGTGAGAGGCCCACCCATATGAGCCTTATTAGGATGAATGTACATGAGCCCCAGGTTCAATAGTCCTACAACTATTGAAATAGCTCGGCTGTGATCCAGGGTAAAGGTCCAGGTAAGGCTTTTTAGCCATTTCTTTCAATCTATACTGTCATGTCAGAACTCCCATCAGTTCCCAAACTAAATCACAGAATCACAGAACGGCTGAGGTTGGACCACAGCCATGGCATGGGCTTCTGGAGATATTAATTCTAAACTCCCTGCTAAGCAGGACCATCTAAAGCCAGTTGTGCAGCATCATGTCTAGACAGCTTTTAATTATCCTTGAGGATGAGAACCACGACTTTCCTGGGCAACCTGTGCCAGTGTTCCGTCAGCCTCACAGTAAAACAGTGTTTCCTGACATTCATAAGGAAGATCTTGTGTTTCAGTTCATGCCTGTTGCCTCTTCTCCTATTACTGGGCACCACTGAAAAGAGCCTGGCTCTGTTGTTGTTACTCTCTCCCCTCAGGTATTTAAATAAATGTGTAAGATACACCCCTGAGCCTTCTCCAGGCTAAACAATCCCAGATCTCTCAATCTTTCCTCATGGGAGAAATGCCCCATTCCCTTAACCATGTTAGTGTCTCTTCATTGTACTCTCTCCAGTCTGTCCTTATCTCTCATACTGGGGAGCCCAGAACTGGACACAGCACTGCAGTTGTGCCCTCACCAGTGCTGAGCAGAGGGGAAGGATTATCTCCCTCGACCTGCTGGCAATACTTTGCCTGATGTAGCCCAAGATACCATTACCTTCTTTGCAGCAGGGTGTCCTGGTTTCAGCTGGGATGGAGTTTATTTCTTCTCAGCAGTTGTTACAGTGCTGTATTCTGGATTCAGAATGAGAATAGCGTTGATAACACACTGATGTTTTGGTTTTTGCTAAGTTGTGTTTGTTCTAAATCAAGGAGGTCTCTTATTTGTTTTGTGTCTCATGCTCTGCCAGTGAAAAAGAAAAAAAAACCAGGGAGGGACCATAGCCAGGACAGGTGACTTGAACTGGCCAAAGAGGTACTCCACACCATAATGTCATGCCCAGTATGTAAACTGGGGGAGTTATCCAGAAGGGTTAGGGAGTTCAATCTGGCTTTAGGAACAGGGTCTGGCATCAATGGGTGGTGAGCAATTTTATTGTTCATCACTTGTTTGGGGTTTTATCCTTTCCCTTTTACTATTATTATTATTATTATTATCTTTGCTTTCAGTTACTGAACTGTTCTTATCTCAATCCACAAGTTTTACTTTTGATTCTTCTCTCCATTCCATGGGGATGGGGGTGGAGAGGGGGATTGAGTAAGCAGCTGCATGGTGCTTAGATTCCAGCTGGGCTTAAACCACGGTACATGGGAACATTACTGTCTCATGTTCAACTTGGTGACCACCAGGCTCCCCAGGTTCTTTTCTGCCAAGCTGCTTTCCAGCTGGAAGACCCCAGAAAACAAATATTTTACATCTAACTATGGACCATTTACACAGCCTTTTTAATAAATTTTTTTATAATAGCATAATCCTGGGCTTTTCCATTGCAATGGATATTTATTGCACAAGTTTTGGAACAAAACAGCTGGTACCTTTGCAACAATGAAAAGGCACAGACTCCTTACACTGGAGGTTCAGAATGTCCATCCTGATGTCTGATTTACTGAGGAAGACCATATTTAACTACTGTAGTTATTATATAATATAAAGCAACTGGTGAGTGTAAGCTTAACGATGCCTTCTAGTAGACAAAATAGCTTTCAAATGAAGATTCCAAGCAGTTTCCAGCACTCTTGAATATGACTCAGGACCGCTGAATATGACTTCGAAAATAATAACATATTTTGTAATTAGGAGAGAGGTATGCTCTTGTTGACCTAGTCCACTCATCATTTTCAGGATTTCATTTATGTTGCAATTAATGGAGAAAATATTATGTGCTCTAAAGGTCAGCTTAATCCTACCTGGACTGTCAAACAGTTTATCAAGTATCTACTGCAATTAGTCTTTAAAAGCTACCAAGGTTTTGGTCTTGTTGCTATGAAGCAATCAGGGAAAAAGAATTTTATGGTTAAACTCTAATAGTGGAAAATTATGGACTCACTTCTAACAAAGTGATGATTTTGCATTAGAAGCAAAGCTAATACTTCATTGAGTAAGACTTTGAGCAAAATGAAACAGCTGAGTCCATCTGGAAGAAGGTACTAGTTGAAGTAGAATGGGAAAAAATGAAAATATTTACATTTGGAAGGAAGAAACAGAATGTAAATCTCACTGTGTAAATTTTTGGTTCCAAAGATCCTATTATCAAATAAAAAGGAATGAAAAAACTCAGAAAAACAATAGTAGTTCAGATGTAGATGTGGTCTAGGGCTAAATTTATACCATGAGTGTACCACAATCTCATTTCCAGTTCGTTATCAGTCATAAAAAAAAAGGAAATGCATATCACTGTTTGCTCTTTGTGGGATTTAGTTTCCTGTCTAGTAAACTGTTCTCTGCTCACAGCTGTAAAATATTACATGCATCTGTACTAAAATATAAGGTATAGGCCAACCATGTGAACTAGACTGCTCTGTAGAATGGACCTGTCTGACCATGTTTTTACTGCACCAGGTTTTTCATAAATTTTATTGGAAATGGATTTATATTCTAATGCTCATTAAAGAGGAAAATATTAAATAACAAGTGAACCAAAGAAAAAAAGAGTCATCTAGAAACTTTCCCATGTACTAATGACTCCCTTTTTACAGTTACTTTTTTCTGATCTCTCAGTCAGATTTTGTTTCGTGCATGTGCTGTGTCTAAGTGTGAAATCTCTTCTGTTCACTTTCTCCTTTGTATAACCTACATTTGCTGAAGTGATTCTTACAGATCTCAACTCTACGTGCCTCTGTGTTGCTGTTATTGTCAAAACTCAGTACCAGCTGCTAATATAAGAAGAGCTGGATGGTCTCAGCTCTGTCCCATACAACTCAGTGCATATCTGTGGAAGATGTAGCAGATTCGTTCACTTTAAAAGCCAATGAAAAAAGGTAGCAAAGATCATATTAAAATTTAATCAAAGAGATTGATGAATCAGTTTGAAAATCAATACTGTCATTTTATTAAAACATGATATCCCAGATTAAAAACATTTTCAAAGTATTTTTGATTGCTTTTATTCTTCCAGGCCTTCAGCAAGTACTCAATAAAATTATCCTTAAATACTGTTTATGGGAAAGTAATACAGATCAGATTTTTTTCCTGCCAGCTACTGAAGCAAGCCACTTCATTCATACAATTAATCTATTCAACTGAAACAGAGACGATTTAACTAAAACTTTTCCTCTTTGACTGATTTCTATGTTCCAGTTCCCCTCCCTTTCCTTCCCCTTTTCTTATTCACTCTCTTTGATTGTTGAATCCACTAAAAAATTATTGCAAGAAATGTCAAACTTAATATGTTATGTATTTGAGAACATAATTCAGATGGTTAATTTTACATCATGTATTT
Organism: Lepidothrix coronata; assembly: GCF_001604755.1. NCBI lineage: Eukaryota > Metazoa > Chordata > Aves > Passeriformes > Pipridae > Lepidothrix > Lepidothrix coronata. Next base: position 8,973,545 of record NW_016690181.1, read on the forward strand.
AAGTTTAATGTGATCTCACAGAGAACTCTCTTATCTTGAACAAATTGCTCTCAGTTTTTAGACTTCCCATTTGTTCAGCTGAAGATTTCTGTGGTTTGTAAAGCTGAACAGAAAGAACCAAACAAAAGGAAGTTGAATTACATAAAGGCCATTTGATTCTACTATAAAGAAAGCCAAGCTAGGGAGGCAAAAAACTCATGAGATTTCCTCTGAAGAAACTACCTTGCCATAGCAACCAAAGGTTTTTTAGAGCTAACAGATGAAAATGTCAACCCCTGACTCCTGAAATTTGGTGTATAAATCCTACTCGCATGCCTCTACACAAAAGCAGCACTAGAATTCATGTTTCTATTTGAATAAAATTCTTAGCAGTAACTTAAAAATGCTTACAGCAGGCAGAGCAGTAGTGACACACCTGAACAGCCATGTCTTTCTCCCAGATTTCCATGTAGAAATGCAGCAGATGTGTAGTCATCAGAATGATATCACTACAGTCTTTCCCATCCTGAGAACTAATACCTTTTCCATGGAGCATTAGTAGGAGCACAAAGATGCAGCTGAGATTTAAATAATGGCAATGTTCTAAATCAAGATAGAGAATGCTCCAGCATTCTCTCAGTACTCTTTGAGTTTTCACTCTGCAAATGCATGAAAGAGCTGTTCATTGTATTGGGTGCTGTGCCAAGGAAGAAAATAATAAATGTTTTTGACCTTCTGTGGTTTGGGACTATAACACTTACGCTAAATCTCCCCTTGACCACAACAGTGACCTCCAACGTGCTACTTAAAAAGCATTGAATCTTCAAACTGTTTTTTCCTCTTTAGTGCAGGAAAAGAGAAACACTGCAGAATATGTTCCAAGTTAGAAATTACTAGTGGAAAGTATTTCTGTCTCTATCAGGTCTGATTAAATGGGATTAGTTATTAAGAAGCTGACAAATGAAAAATAAAGCTTTATACTACATTTTCATTTGTGCAGTACAATCTATATGATCTTCTGTAACCACGAGCTGTCTGAGCCTCACACTTATATTACCCTATATTAGCCAGATTTTAATGACTATGCTTGAGCACTTCTGCAATTACAAATTGTTTATGCAAAAATATAAACTATATAAATTAAGGATGATTATCTCAAAGAGGAACACACTATAATGTTCTGGCAACAGATCAGAAGTTCTTTGCCACAGTTGCATTAAACCCCAAAAATTTTCTCCTCTGTCCAAAAACCCACCCAGAAACAACAGAGGGTTAAGGTTAAGTGTTGAATTTTTAGCATGTAATTATTGCTTACCACATCTGTTAGACTAGTGAGGAAACCTCCAAAATTCAGATATGTTTTGGATTCCAGTGAATAGTATTCCAAATAGTAATCAAATGTATGACAAAATGTTCTATTAAAAACTATTGTAACTGTATATGAAAAGAAAAGTTTTCATACAAAAGTCCTTCAAATAAATGATATTAAAAATGTGTACAGATCAAGACTATAAAGTCCTCTTTTAACAACTGTGCAGGAACACAGTCTGGAAACTAGAAACTACTCCCACTTCCGGCTCATATCCATTGCTGAATCTTTTGAGTTATCCCAGGCTTATTTCAGATGGGTAAGCAGCAGGAAATAGAACTAGCTTTTAGGTTTTACTCAGTCTCTTCTTCAGTATTTTGGGGATATCTACACTGACAGTTTCTTTCAAGGATTCTGTTGCCTTTGTCTTCCACACTGCACATATGCTCCATCACTTCTGGGATGTCTTTCAAAGTGACACAATTAGATTTCTGCCCAACAGAAAACCACAGGCAATAGCATAGGCATTACCAGCATAGGCAATACTCCAATAGGCAGTATGAGTTAAGATCAAGATGTGCCTTGCTCCCCCTCACTGGCTCTTCTCACCTGTTAATACTTTAAACCTTGTGCGTAGCTCTTTATACCACATCTCTTTATATGCAAATACACGCCATCAGTCCAAATTCACACAAACATGATCAGTGATCAGATGGCATCCAACCAAGAAATGTTTAAAACTGGATTTAGAAAGAGGTTCATGTGACATAAATAGGTCAGAAAGGATATGGGCAAATTCTTTCAAAAATATGTAATAAACAATTCTATCAGCTCTTCTGAACTTGAAAGAGTGACTGAAGGTCAATTTTAAACCACTACTTTTTACTTGTACTACAAAATAGTAAAGCAATCACTTTCGAAATAAAACCAACAAATATTTCCATGTCTGAATGCAGCATCTGTAAGTATGATCAAATCCTACTGCTATGCATATTTGTGCAAAGAATTTAGGCACTATTTATAAATATAAACCCACTGAAGTTACAATTGTAGCAACTTTTATGTTCATGAGAAGAATATTCAATTTATTTTTGTGTCCCTCTCACTCAGTATAGTCTAACTCAATGAAATTAACTTGCCTGCATATTAAAAACAACCAACATGAGGAGGTTTTCCAGAAAATAAACAAATTTTTAATGAAGAGTAATATACAATGAACAGACTGGAAATTTTTCTTACTGCATTAAATCTTCTCCATTTAGAAAAGCCTGTGAGAATCAGATACATCATCTGCAAGCACTTCATTTTCCATTCCTCAATTGTTGCCACACCCCTATGGAATCACCATATGGTCCTACCCCCAATCCACTTACTAGAATGGTAATCAGAGACAAAGAAATGGAAACACTCTTTTTTCATCACTGGCTGAACTGCTGCTCTTATTTCTTCCACTCTAGTTTAATCATCACCTGTCACTTAGGAATACCCTCACATAGGGCTTGTATCTTCCAAAGCAAAGCAACATGTAAAAAAGTACTTTCTGAGCATTTACATGTTGACCCTGATATATTCCTTCCAGAAAAGAATGACATCATTTTAGTTGATATTATGCATGCTTCCTATGGGAAAGTTTCCCATGGGCAGAAAGTTGAAGGCTTAGATTTATCATTCAAAACCTCTAAAATGGTCACATTTTGTGAATAGTCTCCAGCATTTTTCAGAAAATCTTAAGTAGATAGATGAAAAAATGAATGAATTTTTGACACAGCTTTTCTCTTCTCAAATATATACATTTATTTACTTCTCTTGTATAAAAATTATCACACTGAAACCTGAGGAATCTCAAGGGTTTCACTTTCACAGAGAAAAAGCAAGTTTCTTGGCAATTAATAATCTTTATGAAATCAAAAAATGTTACTTTTGCAAAGTACAATGCCTTGTAACAATTAGGTTTTTTTTTTTCTAACTTGGAGTTTGAACACGGACATGAAGACATCACCAGTGAATTTAAACAATCTCTCTCTGTGCTACAGTACATTAAGTGAAACATCAGAGCAGTCGAGCCCAAGTACAATGTTCTGTACTACCTCCTGTTTATCTATCCTGCATATTTCAAGCCTCTTCACAACCATCCTAGATTCTTTCTCTTTGATTATATTTTCCTACATTGAAGGGATTAGTGCTGTGCAATTCCACCGCTTTCTCATTTTCTGTCATGCACAAGTCTCTCCTCTATCCAGCACTCACCATAGCAGAACTATACAATCTCCTGCAAGTTTTTTTTCTTAAGTGAAGTGCAGAACAACAACCAATAATGAACAATTTACTTTCCTAGACCAACAATGTATGTATTTTAATGTTTTCTATTTGACATATCTTTACGTGCACTATTTACACATCAAAATTCCAGGCAGACTTAGCCACTCCAGATAAGCCATTAACTCAGACACTGAGACTGGCAACCTGTCTCCAAGTGATAATGTACATACCTGCACTAAGCAAGATAAATACATGAAAGAGGTGATAGAGAGGTTGGTCTGTGGAAGCAAGTGTTTAGACTAGAATTTCTACATACTTCAACCACTCAGAGCAGCTATGTTGGTGTAGAAAACCCAGTCATTTCATCATCTGTGTAGTTTATGCTTGGTGATTTCTTGTGCCACATATTGACTTCTTGTAGGAGTAAAACAATATTTCCGGTTAGGAAATGGGGGGAGAAGGAGGTGAGTAAAAGAAGAGTATTAGAAAATTAAATACCTAGTTAATGTTTGAGGATGGGCATTCTTTGCTTGTAATTTAAATAAGCTCAACAGGATGGAATTTTCATGTCATTCCCTTTCTCAAACTTTGAATTATGCAGTTCTTCAGACACAGTAGGCCAGCAGTTCTCTGAGGAGCCAGTATTTTGGCAGTTTATAGCATCTAAAATGGTGACAGGCCATTTAATCTTTATCTTACCTTTCAAATAAAGTAAAATGAAATGGTTTTTTTTTACCTGCAGGATTTTCCATAGTATTGATAGAGGTGAAAAAAAAGAGTAGTTTTTTCTTCTTGGCTACTACTGGAAATGCTACTTAACCCACTAAATTTGTGAATAAGTTCACTGCTGTGCTCAGAAAGATGAGTCTTGGGAAATGTTTATTGAGAAGTGTGTTTATATATGGAAAAGCTAAATAGTTCCTGCATTGTACATTAAGATAACTGGAAAAAGGAATCAGAGACTACCTCTTCAAAAAAGATTGAATACACATTTAGACTGCAAGTTTGGAAAGATTTTGCAAGTTCACCCAAAGCAATTCCCTGTTCAAACAGTCACTTTGGTACATAAGTGACTTTTCATGTTATTATGATCTCTATCTTAAAACTCCAGTGAGTGCTATTTCTAATGAAGGGCTCCTCCAGAGCCTTCTTGGTCGCATTTTCAGATTCCATAAAGACAAAGCACCTCTATCTCTTTGATCATGGTTTAAGATGTCATTTTTTGGTCCTGGTTATCCTCCTTGTTCATGTGCAGAGAGCAATATCCTCTTTTCCACTTCTCTTTCTAAGCCAAAGAGTGCAAATTCCTTCTGAGCATCCGACTTGCCCTTAACCTACTACCATTACTAGAAATGCTCTGAACGACGTCTCCCAGGACTTTTGTCTTTTCCCATGGTTGTATATCTTGTCAGCAACTGATAGTTGTCCATTCTCTCACCCAAATTCTTCTGCTTTCTAAGCTGCACTAGTTGCCCACTACCCCTGTGGTAGTAACAATTCAGAGTTGTTTTGTGATTAGTCTCTCCATTAAGTGCTTTTCTCTACTGAACTGTTGAATTTTATGTCCCTTCTATTACTCCAGTACCCAATGCAAACGAGCCTTCCTGTATGATGTTCCAGTTCTACCCCATGATGACAATAGATTACAATCTTTGTCATCATCTGCCCTACCCTTCACTTCCAAGGTGTTTCTTTATCTCTCTTCTCCTTTACTAGATTCTTCTCCACTTTACATTTTGCACTCGTTCCCTTCTTAATGGATAGTTTCTAATGTAGCCCTATATATGATGGGTTTAATTCAAATAAATCAGACTCTCCCCACTGCCAAACAATTCCCTGATTTTCTAGAGAAAATGATAAAAAAATTGCGTGGCACAACCTTCCCTTTGCAAAATCATTGTTTGAGTGCATACTTGCTTCAATTTTAGAGTAGTCTTGTCCTTCAAGTTTGCTCTTAAGGCTTTCCTCTATTTCAGGTTGAACTAATGCACCTACAGATATGCAGATATATTCCTTCCTCTCTGTAAGTGCTTATATCTCTTCGGAAGTATATATTATCTATTCAGGTACAGAATGCCTTAAATAAGCTTCTCCTTGCATGAGATAGGAAATCCTGACAGTTCCACAACATTTTAATTAAGCAAGCGTCAGTGCTGTCTACATGCAAGATTCTCAGCTTTCCTGCTCAAATAACTTGACTAACGAATCCCCATCCATTATACAAGAAAATTATTTTGTTTTCTATCTCAAAACTGAAGTCCTTATTCACAGATCTTCTTTTGTTTATCTTCCCATTAATTTATAGCAAATGAAGCTGGCATAATTCAATTCACAAGTATTTTCTGTGATCAACTCTTCTATATTATCTTTGTAGCATATTTTATTATGCACCCAAACCAAGCTAAATAACATCACCCCTTTCTAATTCAGGGAACAATACATGAAGAAATATCTCAACTATCAAATCTCAGAATTTCTTGGGCTCATTATTGTAAGTAGCATTTATTTTCCAACTCTTACCAAGAAAGCCAAAAGTATCAGTTATGCAATTTCCAAAAGCATTTCCTAACACCATCAGAAATCTGAAAACAGCTATACAGGTTTCAGTATTGTCCTACAATAACTTATTTTACTATTTTAAAATAGATTTACTTTTGATTTAAACCTATTCTACTTAAACCATACTACTTCTTTTTTGTTTGCTTTTGTTTGTTTGTTTATATCTGATCATGTCCTGAGTGTGTTGCATTATCCATCTGCCAGCTAAATGTAACTCTGTTTAACAGTGATTTTGTCAATGGTATACCTCTCAGTACCAACACTCCAGCCATGATTCTTATTCCACCATGTTCCTCTTATCTTCAACCCGTCTAGTTTCATTTCCCCCATCATCTCAACTTCCTCCATTGCGTTACCAGGCTGCGGTGTTAGTATATAAATATTTGGTTTCACGCTCCCCACACCCAGTCTCTGAGGTTACATGGAGTTCCTTTAGTACCTATACTGTTCCTTGTTTTTATCTGCATATTCCCTTTGCTGTCTTTCTGTCCAGTGATCATATTCCTTTGCATTCTTTTTCATACTTATTTACTCGATTTAGACTTTTGGTGAGTAAACACTAAGCCTCGAGATCATACATCTCTCCCCACCTTCTCCCCTTCTTTTAAAATTTCTATGTCTCGTTATCATTGCAGATTTCTCCAGGTAATTGGATTGAAGATGATTTGAAGTAGGTCACCAATTAGGTATTTTTCTTTTTTTACACAGTTTATCAGAGCACATAATCAGTAATATAACAGTCAGGAATGCAATATATTGGCTCTGCATGAGCGTTGAGGTTACTGGCAGAGAAACATTGTGGTGGCAGGAAGTCTATAAGGCTGAGATATAACAGCAGAATATCCAGTTCCAATGTTCAAGCTGTTTCCTGATCTATAATTTTTAGACATATGTCTAGTCTTATTTTTTAAGACTACTTTACAGCATTTTGCACTCATACTTCCTCCAAATTTTTCAGCTCATTAATTCTTATAGTACTTCCTTTACATCACAGTAAATTCCTCTCCTTTTTTGGCATTCATATGTGTCAGCTTTTGCAGACTGTTCTCATGATTCCCTCCGAGCTGTCATTTCACATTTTCCTCCAAAGTCCAGACCACAGTAATTTTTATTGTCGTGCCTTACTCAAGAATTTTTGCAATTTTTGTGAGCCTTAAACTTACAAAGAATATTAATCCTGCCTCACCAAACAAGCATTACCTAAGATAATGCTGAAATTTTTTCCGCTGTCATATCCATGATTTACAACCTCATTACTGAATGAAGCCACAGAATTGTAGAATTGTAATGCTCTTCATGCTGACAAGTGACCTAAGCACTACTTGATTGTGTCTCCTGGCTTTAGTCATACATTCTTTCTTATAGTGTAGTACACCTTTTGGGGATGAGGAAATATCTTCTACAATGTCTCTGTGTATTACATCATAAAATGATGCCTTGCTACATTAGGGGAACCACAAACATTAACCAGAAAAGAACATACAGTGACCTCAATATCTCGTATGAATGTAGAACAAAATATTGGGTTTTGTTCTTGAGTTTGTTTGTTTGTTTCTTTTCAACTCCTTGACATGTAAAAAGGTAGCAAAGGTGGTTTGGTACCTACAGAAACCAAGAAAGCACAATGAATCTCGAACAGTTTGTTACTGTGCAATTATCCAAGGTTTCTAAATTTGCACTTTAAATCTCAAAACTTGTTCTTATCATGAAGTTCTGAATAATTATCATAATGAAGGTTGAAGCACAAATATTAGATATCTTAAGGAAAAGTAAGTCAACACTGGTGTGAGAAAACTGTCTTTGGCTGCATTTGACAAAGGCCATGTGGCTTAAAAAAAGCAGGCCTATGGACTTGCATTAACCTCTAATTGCAGTGCTGATTTACAGATTAAGAGTTTCAAGTTTCTTAGTCTCAGAAAAAAGACTACAAATAGCAACTAATTTTCCTTTGCAGAGGCATTGTAAGAGGGAGAGTATTAGAAAGGGCCTCTTTGTCCTTTACTCACTCAGCATTTTTTAATGAACTTCCTTGCAGTTTTATTACTGTGCACTCAGACCTGGAAAGGCAAATTCTAAGATACTCACTGTGAAGTGTGCACTCATCAGCTGTGAAAAGACAAATGTTGCATCTTGAATTTTTTTCTTCCAAACAAGTCCAACTTTTCCTTCATGGTCATAAAACCAGATTTGGTATATGCCTTTCCGTGAATGTGATGGAAGGAAATATAAATCCTTCAGCAGCTCTACATAGACTCTTCACCTGGTAGAGAACTGGGGTTTGTTTGTTGTGTGTTGATTGTTTGTTTTTGGTTTGGTTTGGTTTTTGTTTGTTCTACTTTTAATGAAGAGGTATTCTTTTGGCTTACAAGTAATGGCATAGAAACTCAGTAACCTATTCTATGGTTTGATGTGAGCAATAAAAATTTGTTGTAGAGAGAAAGTAAAGAGTTGTGGGAGAAAGGGAGAGAAAATAAAGAAGAAGAAATGTATGAGAATAAGAGAAAGGAAAGAAAAATCAAGGGGAGAAATAGTATGAAATCTTTCAAGTGATTTTTAATACTGGAGTACATTTAGGTACAAATAACTGTGCAACAGATACCAGAGCACAAGCACTATAAGTGCTATTGTGTATTTGACTTTTTTTGTTATGAGGGTGTACAGCTCCCCCTTGAAATTACTTGAGGCAATTCAAAGGAAACATTGGCTGCTCACAGAAATCCTAAGAAATCTGGACAAGTTCCAAGACCTTTTTTTTATCTTTGCCAGCCATTTTGAAACAAAATCTACGAAAGGAGGGTGAAATCTGGCTTGTTTCCTCTGCCTGTATGTTACAGAGCCTTGCAAGAATATTTCCTTTTTCTTCCTCCATTCAAGGATCTAGCTAATTTTTTTTTGTGAAGTATTTTTAGGGTGTGTTTTTACAAAGAACAAAAAGCACTAAGAAAATGACAAAGCATAGCTAAAAGAGAATAAAAATTTTATATACAAGGTTTAACTAATAGCTCAAATATCCTCCTACATCTCTATTTTTGAAGGATGCCAGGCAGGGCTCAATTTCATTTCAATATTGTAGATCAAAAAAAACATTTTATTATAGTAAAGAAAGCGGAAGAAAAGAGGGAGAGACAAGACTGGCTATGCAGGGAAGTGCCTTCCAGTGAGGAAAGAAAATCCTTAAATAAATAAGTTTTAAGGCTCAGAGATTGGAAATAAAATACATAGTCCTATAATTTTAGACTATTGCCTGGGTTCCAGGTCAGTCTTATGTAGATAGAAGCATAGTTCCATTTGCTGGTGGCTTAGTAGCTTCTATTGGTTGCTCCACCTACTAATGTAACAACATCTATTTTAAAAAATCATATTTAAAAAAAATTGAAACAAAATTTTTCTGGGAGTTTGCTATGTAAGGCGAATTTAGTTTTTGGAAAATTTTATACAGAATAGTTGGGCTTGCTTAAAGCATAAGAAAATTAATAGTTTATTGTTTTATTCAAATATCCATACTTCTAACATGGTTTATTTCCCTCAGTTCTTCTAACACCCACAAACTTTACAGTTTTACATGAGAATGACTGTTGCAACAGGAGTATGCCATATTCTAATCCTATGAGTGCTGCTAAAATTCTAAGAGTAACTACATCTCATATACACCCAGTGGCTCTTTGCAGCCACGATTATCAAATATTCCACCTGCACAGGGCACGACCAAGCACAGAGCAACACACAACTATCCCTGAAACTGTCAAATTCCATGTAGCCACACCAACTTCAGAGAAATAAAAAAGTTTCCAGAGTTAAGGATTGGACAAAAGTTGGCCTGATATGCAAGTGGACTGCAAAAAGAAGCACGTTGGAAGACCTGGCAGGGAGAAAAGTAGACCCGGGTTGATTCAGAAAGGAAACAGGCCAGAAAGCAAGAGGGAAATTGCAGTGTAGAATAAAAGGAATAGAAAAGCTCAGCTCTGTGTTGAAATAAATAAAAATTGCAGCTATGTCCACATTCATACCATTTCTCTGAAGACTTCCCTTTCTCCTGCCAGAAGCAATGTCCCAGTGGATGTACAGTAAATGCGTTCCAGAAATATAGTCACTCTACAGTGCAGCCTCACTGTCAGCTACCACTCCCTCATTTTTCCTCTAGTGATGGTCTGATTATAAGCATCAGCCTACCACAAATAAGCAGTACTGTTAGCTAATGCAAAGACTGTAAGAACAACTCAACTGGAGAAGAGAAGGTTCCAGGGAGACCTCATAGCAGCCTTCCAGTACTTAAAAGGGGTTTATGAAAAATAGGGACAATAACTTTTTACACAGGCAGATAGTGGCAGGACAACAGGGAATGGTTTCAAACTAGAAAAGGGGAGATTTAGATTAGATATTACGAACAAGTTCTTTACTCATTAGGTGGTGAGGCTCTGAAACAGGTTGCTCAGAAAAGTCGTTGCTGCCCCACCCCTGGAAGTGTTCAAGGCCAGGTTGGATGGGGCCCTGAGCAATCTGTTCTAGCAAATGGCATCCCTGCCCATGGCAGGGATTAGAACTAGATGATATTTAAGTTCCCGTCCAACCCAAGCCTTTCTCTGATTCTATGAAAATGAGGAAATACCAGCATCCATTGGTGTACAATCATAAATCAGTCTTAATGCATCAGTTCCTCTGGGAAGGCAGGAAAGCTCTGAAGTAAAAGTGATTTGTGTTTGTTGCACACATAATCCTCATAGAGACCGGGAGGTGTATAGCAGTTAGACCAAGGGACTGCAAGAGGAAAAAGGTGTGGTCAGGGTTGAGGTTAAAGGCTAAACTGAATTCCTCTCTCTGCCACGTATTTTCTGTCAGAAACTGGAGAAGTTGCTTGAATTAATATTTATTTTTTTTAAAACAAGTGAAATCTGCATGTTAACTTCTGGGTGTCTGAACTGCAGCTGCAGCTCCAGTAAAAAATAATCTCATTGGTTCACAGCTGTAAGTGAAGTTTGAGAAAGCTAAACTTTGAAGGTATGAAGTTCAATCTCCTCCTACACATTCTTAAACAAGACTTCCTGCATGTCTCAGTTTTGTCAGAACTACACTGTCTCGATTCAAGCTAATTATTTCTTTTAATCATAAAACCTCCTGAAGGTGATAAGATTTGCTTGTCTCAGGGGCCTTTGTATAGACAAACTACTGCTTTTGAAGCATCCAGGCACTATAGCAAAAAAAAGTCATCTCAGTCATATCTTCTTGGTCATCAGACACAGTCCCTAAACAACAAACATAGAATAATGAGGCATAAACAAAACACTGAAAAGATGCTTTTTAAGTGAGCACTGTGTCATGCAGTAAGTATGTCCTGCAGTAAGGGGTCCTGGGAGGACAAGGACAGAAGGAAGCATGTGATCATGCAATGAAAAAAGGAATTGTAATCAGATTTGTGAAGAAGCTAAAACAATGGAATTGCAGATAAACCTGCTTCTGCTATTTCCTTCTTTTCAAATGTTTGACTTTGTGACTGTCATACTGTTCTCTTCAAACTTCATGTCTACATAATTATCAGTTTATTTCCTTTTTTTATTTCATTTCAAATGGTTTCTTATGATACTTAGTGGGGCACTTAGGGATATCTATTGCCAGATTAAAGACAGCAACAGTGGGGAAGCCAGCAAATAAGCAATAGGGAGAGAGAATGATGAGTTTTAAACTATTGAGATGAGCATATTCATATATGACCAGTAAGGAAGAGATTATAAAACACACCCCAAAATCCCCCATTTTCCTTGTTTACCAAGCTCACATTTGAGCAAAACAATCTATACCAGTCAAACTGGCTGCATCCTCTAAGAACATCTACCAACAAGATAGAATTGAACAGACATCACTTTCATACTTCGGAGCATCTCTCACCAAAAAGCTTCTTATCTCCCCCATCTTAAGCAAAGTACACCCTCTTATGAAAGGGCTAGAACTACTCTGCCTGTTCTCAACCATCTACAGCTAAGCTTAGAAAATTCTGCCGTGACTTTCTCCTCCAAAGACCAATTTCACTTTGAGACACCACTGCTGGGAAGAGCAGCAGAGACCCTTTTGAATGAAAATACCATTTTAATACCTCAGCTACATTTTTTATAGACAGGATCTGGGCTCTTTAGAAAGTAAATCCAGTAAAAATATTCCTCCTGTACTGCTTAGTATGAGGAAATCCCTGACATTTTCCAGTTCCAGCCTCCCGTATCAACTGGGGAATATCCTGATACAATTAGTGGTTAAATTTAATCTTAGACAGTCACATGGAGTGTATCATATGGGCCAAGTGAAAGAGAGAGAGAAACTAAGGAAGGCTCTGTAGACTATTAATAACACAATTTCATCTGAGTGCAAATCAGCTGATGGTTACTACACCACATTCTAACAGCTTTATCTTAAGCTGAGAATGGGAAACCACGCCAAACTGGGAAAATCCTAACTTCTGCTGGTGTTTTAAATGTTTTCCCCCTTAATTACCATCCCCTAAAGGCAGATCAATCAAGTTACACATTGGTAACAACCATCCCAAAACATGAACTAGTAAAGACACCTATGATACAGATTTGAAGTTTTAAAGAAATTAAGGAATTAGGCTAGAGGACCATCCAGTGTAATATCTGGTCCTTAAGTGAGCAAGATGTGACAGTCTGATAGGGAAGAGAGGGAAACCTGGCAACATATACTCTTCCCAATACCAAGAATCAAACAAGCTATTTATCTGTTCTAGAGCTCAAGACTACTCGTCTAATAATGTCGTTTCTAAAGTACTGTTCAAGTGAGCAGGATGAAGGGCCTTGAGGGGAAGCCATATGAGGAGCAGCTGAGGTCACTTGGTCTGTTCAGCCTGGAGGAGACTGAGGGGAGGTCTCAATGCAGTCACAACTTCTTTGTGAGGGAAGAGGAGGGGCAGGCACTGATCTCTTCTCTGTGGTGACCAGTGACAGGACCCAAGGGAACGGCCAGAAGTTGTGTCAGTGAGGTTTAGGTTGCATATTAGAAAGTGGTCCTTCACCCAGAGGGCGGCTGAGCACTGGAACGGGCTTCCCAGGGAAGTGATCACAGCACCGAGCCTGACAGAAGTGTTTGGATGATACTCTCAGGCAAATGGTGTGACTCTTGGGGATGATTCTGTGCAGGGCCAGGAGTTGGACTCGATGATCCTTGTGAGTCCCTTCCAACTTGGCATACTCTGTGATTTTGTGTGTGGGTTTTTTTCTTAATTAAAAATCTCTTCATATTCTAAGCTGCCAATCCAGCATTATTCAACAGAAATTTAATTAACATAGTAGCCTCTAATAGTGAAGTTTGCTTTCCTAGTAGGTTTACTTTCCATTCTAGCAACATTTTATTTTTTTAAGTTCCTGATCACTATGTTCCAAGCACCACCAGTTTTGCCTCTTTAAGAGACAGAAATTTTATTTTAGTACCCTGCATATTTGATAGCTAATGATTCACGATTTTGCTGTTACCTTTTGACTGACATGAAACAAACTAACCTATGATGCTCTTTGCTATCCATATCAGATATATTGTATAATATACATTTCAACTTTAAAAGTACCAAGTAAAACACAAACCACATCAATTTAATTTTCTCTATCTACCAGTTTTACAGAGCAATATTTATTATATGGGTACTTTTAATGGACAATTGCCATTTCTTTGGCAATTTGTCCTTCCTCATAAATTGATTCTAACTTCAGGCTACATTTACAGATAAATCTGTCATTGCAATACAGCAACTGATTGAAAGCATATTGTTTTGACAATTGTTTATTTCAGATGA
>NW_016690181.1:8989606-9088853 GCF_001604755.1 Lepidothrix coronata
TTTTGGCTCTGGTTTCTATCAAATGACTACTGTGGGTTTAATGTTTCATAAACAAGAAATTCTGCCTCTTCTTCTTCTGTTAAGTAGCACACACACCAACAAAATTATACATAGATAGAAGTAGATATAATTTTGATTTCTTCAGATCATTTTTGGTAAAAAAATCTAGTTAAGAAGTTTCCAGAAATTCAGTGAAAATACTTAGGACCATATAGTTATAACAAAAATAATTTTGAAGTAGACAACATGACAATAGACAACCTCATATTTTTATCATATCAACATATAAAAATCTATAAAATTTACTACTTATGACTTATTTATTGTGATACGAAGTTGGTTTTTTCATAAAATGTAGTTTGTATAACACAAAGAAGTATTCTGACTTTGTTTATGGAGCTATTCTGTACCAATTTAAGAATTATTTTTGCAAGCAAAACCAACCAGAAACTCCTCTGAGAAACAGGAGTTATCCCTTCCTCAGTGCACATCCTTCAACTTACTATTGGGAAAAAAACTACTGGTTTGCTAAATTGCTCTATTTCTCAAATAGTACGTGCATGAATAACACCGGCATGGCATACAAACCCTGTATTTATTCAGGGTATTTTCTGCCAGTAGACAGACAGACCAAAGCAATAGTCATTCAGCATCACATTCTCCAAGCTTATTCAGAAGATAACCAGGCACCTTTGGAAAAGACAAGACAGTTAACTGACTCAGTGAAAATTATCAGATTTCCAAAAATTGTCTCCCTGATGTAATAGAAATGTCTTTAAAAGAACAAATGAGTCATGTTGCTATAGCAGGACAACGTTTGCGTGCATTGTAGCTATGTAGTATAATCATGGAAAACTTTGTGACAGGGATAATCATTCTCATGTAACTCATGCGTGCAGGCTTTGCTATTATCTCAGTCTAGCTCCTCACAGTCCAAGACTTCTCTTGGCTTTACTGTCTGTGAGCTACCACACACAGTATGGGACAGGTTCCTTCACTGACACACATCTCATCTCTGGCCAGGATTATTTCACCCAGAGAGACAGGCAGTGAAGCCACGGTATGCTGCATTTCCTTTGCCACTTTCAAATGTTAACTACTCTATCATTATGCTTAATAAAGAAACATCAGTAGAAAGTGGCACCAATCATTTAGAAGACAACATTTTCCCCTTCTCCCATTGAGTATTATGACAGAAAGGAAGAAAGTAAGATATTTACACCTTTCTTTTGCAGGAGACATCACTTCCCTCTGAAAAATATGCTGCAGGCAGGAGGGTTATGTCTACTTTCCCTGATAAATGCTTGGCCCTTCCTTTCTTTAAGAGTTGAAAGGCAGAGCGCTTATTCATTGTTAAACACCAAGAAATGTGTACCTACATAGAACCAGACCAAAACAGACTCATACAAACCAGGAAGGATTCAGGGGGCTCTCAGCTCAAGGCTGTGAATGCCAACAATCTTATCTCAGCATTCCATGGTTGTGTCAGTCAATTTATTTTGATTTCTGCTACTGAATATGCTTGGAAGGTCCAATTGCAAAATATACTGAGATCACAAGAGCTAGAAAGTTATCAGATTTCTTATCATTGATGGGAAATATTAGTTGCTGTCCACCCAATACTTCCTGGTAGTAAGACAATTCTTATTTATAGGAAGTAATGATTAATAAGGCATAGGCTTATTCCTGAGAACCATGACTCCAGGATACCCTTCCACATGATACGGATAGAGATAACCAGGTGCCAGTTTAAACTCTGGTCTATCTATGGCTTTTTTACTGGAAGGGTGAACCCTTGTCAGAAGCAAGCACTGATCCAAGGTCTCCTGCTGTCTGAGCAAGTCTAAGTGTCAGATTTCCTCTCAGAGAAATGCATGCTAAAAACTCCACCACCACTGAGCCAGAATCCTGACTGCAAGGGCAAACGGGCCTCCGAACTCTAGAAGAGGGTTTCTTACCAGGAATTTCAGGTTTTCATGTACCTCAAATAATGACTAAAGTAGAATTCCAAGCCCAGGAAAAAAAGGCACGATTTAAGAATTACTTCTCTACTTACTTCTATCATTCTTGAACAACCAGGCTGGCTTCCAGCCTAGTCCTCCATGTATTGCAAGAAGCTTAACATCTGTATGCTCCTTTTTTCATCTGAGACTTCTGTCATTAGCTTCCACGATTTTTAATAATTTTGACAGTCTAAAAGACTAAGAAATCTCAGGGCATGAATTAGGAATATAAAGCATGCACCAAAGTCTCTCTCTTCCTTCTGAAGGAAACAGTAAATTGAATTTCCTTGTTTGGAAGTGCATATTCTCCCAAAATCTGCAAGCCAGAGTGTTGCAAGTCAAGAGATGTCTTATTTGCCTCTTCATAACGTTAAGATGCTGGATGCCAAAAAAAAAATACTTCTGCATTCAAGGTTCACCAGGCAAGGCCATTACAGTCATAACAAGAACCTGATGAAAACCTGTATTCTTCCATTATGTGCAGCTATCATTTACTCCACAAGATTTAACTGGAGTGAGAAACCTCCTTGCATGCACCTCTGATCACAGCCTGAGGAGCGTCACATCCTGTTTTCATGACGAGTGGGTTCTTCCTCTTTATGTCTTTGAGAAGGACAAAAAAAGAATTTCTGAGCCTTGTCGGCTGCCATGCAATACTCTGTTTCCTTCTTCTATATGCACATTTACTGGCAATTTCAGATGAGAAATCAAATAACATCACCGAAGTGTAATCTGATTCGGATGTGATAGACCTACTATGGCAGCAGAAAACACAACATATATGCTGACAGACAACAACAAATATTGCATTACTGTCCATGTCTAAAAAGTAGGAGAACTGAGGCAGCACATTTCATCCCGAAAATGAGTTCTGTTTGTTAAAATGCAGCTAGTCCAGCATGACATTAAACCAGTAGAAGTATTAACTCATCTCTCTTTCTGGGCCCATGTTAATAGTGAGCTGTAGTCAGCATTTCAAATAGTTCCTTTCAAAGGAGACGTGACATGCATAAAGAGGAACTATTAATGTTCTACTTTCTTTGCTTATAGCAAAACTTCTTGATTTCACTCAGCTTGACTAACTTTCATACTATGCCAGGCTGAGACCTTTCCTTTCATAAAGGAAAAAAAGTATTCTTCCATTAAGTCTTTAGAAATGTCTCCAGATGATCAAAACAAACACCAAAATAGAAGGTCCTAAAAATTAATTTACACAAAAGATCTTACAGTATCTGACCTGTTGAGTTTGGTGTTGTCAAGAGATGACCTGTTCTGTGTATTGAGCAATTTATAGCCTAGATCACCATGCATGAACACTACAATTTGCTGAACTGTTAAAAACCAACCCCAAATCTAGATGACAATCCAAATAATTTCTGGACAAAAAGACTGGTGTTCTAAAGAGTTTTTGCCATTCAAACTAGTGGTTGTGATAATTCTGTCTTTTTTTATACAATGTGAGAGATTCACATAGATAAATTTTGGAATGAGATGTCACAGCTGAATGGGTTTCCTCTGAAAAAGGTGTACTTTAAAGATACTGTTGCATATGCTGAAGTGTGAGCTAGCAACTTGTACAAGGTATGTATTGAAAAGGAGAAAGAAACTTCTGTAGCAGAGGAAACCATCAAACCATATGAGATTGAAAATTCAGTTGCTGAACACTGAATTGATTCTGTGTTTGATTCTCAGAGTTTGTTTCTCAGAGCCAGCTGCATTTAGGGAAATATAATGTTTTTCACCTTCAGAAGAAACTTATACTAGAAATTCCCTGAAGCAGAAAGAAAGCCACACGCCTCCTCAGAACTAATCAGGGGAGTTAGCTAAGCAAACAAATTTCATTAGTTATCAGACTATTTTGGATATTTAAGTCTCATGAGCCAGGGTGTAATCACTGGAAAATTCCCACCCTCTCTCCACCTCCGTGTGTAACTTTGAATAGATTCCTCATGTGTCATGTTCCTGTTTTACTTTAGCTCACCGATCATACCATAGTACTGAAAACAGGACGCAGAGGTGAACAGTTATCTCCCAGGTTAAATTGCTAGACTGTAAAAAAGTGACTGGAGTTCCCGTCCTAGTGAGCATAAGCTCTCTGCACCTGAATATTTTTCTACTCAGAAAAGAGTCTGCAAAGATAACTTAATGTACCTCTACGCTCAGAGACTGGAAGACATAGAAGAAACTAGACAGAATACTGGTCTAGAATCATGTAGGTGAAGGTCACCCACAGGTTTTGATGAGTCTGTAGAGCTGCCTGCAGACCAGCAGGCAGATCATTGCATCAGGCTTTTAGCTGGCACCAAGAGTGAGCTGCAACACAGTGGAAGGCTGTAACCATTTCCTGCAGGTCAGAATTAGAAGAACAGTGATTCGAATGAGAAGAGCTTTGCAGTTCTGCAAACAGGTCCAGTTGTCAGGAACCAAAAACAGGTGTCAGAAGAGAAGGTAGAGGAGAGAGCATAAAACAATAACCACAGACTTGTATGATAAACTAGATGGGAAAATACCTGAACTTTCTGTAGGGTCACTGTGACTAACTTGAAGGCGGCTGCATTCACAGCAAGTTGAAAAAACTTGTTTGTTTTGCACCTGCCAATGGCCTCAAGAGAAGGGGAGTGTAGGCCTGAACTTTGGGACTTTAACACTTTCACATTTGTATTTGAAAATCAATAATTAAAAAGACACCTTGAAACATTTTGCTTTATAAAAATGTGCCTTAATAACAGAAAATCAATCAAGGAAAAACACTACTCTGACTGAAGTGTTGGATAATAATGCATTAAAAAAAAATTATTCTACTGTAGACTAAATTCACCCTGACAGATAAATATGGCAAAGAAAACAATAAGGACTGTAAAGTAGATGCATTATTAGAAATATTTTTTCCAAAGCACACTTGTGATATTAGATCACTACAGTAGATTTCTGAAAAAGATGTCAACTGTGGAATCAGTCCTTACAAAGGCAGAAAAGTTCTAGTTTTGTCTGGGATAGAATTACTTTTCTTTTAGTAGATGGTACAGTGCTGTATTTTGGACTCAGTAGGAGAATGATGCTGATAGCAGTCTGATGTTTTAGTTGTTTCTGAAGTCAAGACAACATTAATAATTCAGCAGTTTACAGGGACAGTGCACTTGGCAACTCAGTGTATTTCTTCTTTCTTAGGCCACTTCGGTGTGGCCTAATATTTCTCAAATGACCTTTTCGAATCTAAAACATAGCAAGGCAGAAAGCAACAGCATCCTGAGTTTGCTCTACCTCTGGCTTTTAGAAAAGAGGTCTAATGCCAAGATAAAATTAAACTGGTTCTAGTATGCCAAGTACACATAGGCAATTTGGGTAAAAATAAAACCCTTCATTTTTTAAGTGAAAAGATGGGTACATTATAAATGGATCTCTGAGACTAAACTTCCCATCTATTAAAAGAGCATATAGGAAATGAATACAACTGTAATTTTGAAAGGCTCTTTAAAAGATGATCTGCAAGGCTGACATTCTACCAGGAAAAGTATTAAGAAAATACTGGAACTACCAGAGGATGATCTGGAATTGAGAACAGTTTTTTGATTTTGGTAAAGCTGCATCAAGGGAGATTGCATGTGGAAGTTATAGTGCATTGAGGTCTTCAAAAGCTGCATCAACAAGTGATTCATTACTGGGAGCAGCAAAGGCCAGAGCAGTCCCACAGAAACTGAAAATGGTGGGCAGAGCCAGATTCTGCTTTTAGCAGGGTTTAATGACACTCCCTGGCAAGGCAAGTGATGGACCAGGTACAGAGTCCATCCAGGGTGTCCATCCAGGTACAGCATCCATCCAGGAGCAGAAGACAGAGCCAGAAACAAGGCTATAATATACATCCAACAGACATTCCAGGAGACAAGCCAAAGTCTGATGCCTGTAATCTACTTTTCTTTAAAAATGGCTTTTTGCAGTCTGAGAAGCTTCATGAAGACATTGTTATTTAATATGCATAATCTTGGAGCTATTTCTCCAGGTGAGGACTTAGCTCGAAGTAACATGCCCAACAGGATTATTTTCTGCATCTTTTCTCTGCACTGACTTCTTAAGTCAAACTGAAGCTGTTCCAAGGAAGTGTACACCCTCAGAAATCTCACTTAAGCACTCTGAAAAGGGTGGTTTTTCTTAAGAGTGCATTTCTAGACAAATTTATAACAATGATGTCTTTTGATAGAGCCCTCTAAGGTCTTCAGCAATATTGCATTTATGATTTATCATGGTTCCTTTGGAGGTACTGTGTCATCACACAACCATAAGATCCATCCAGGAAAATGCTTATAGATGCCAAAACAGAGAAAAAGCAGAAAACTGCCTCAAGGAAAGAAGGTAAGGAAAGATATATGGGAAAATAAGATGAGGCAGACTGAAAAATAAAACACTGGGTACACAAGGCTTGCTGGAACTGGAAAGGTTGGCAACAGGTATGACAGGTAGATTCAACAAAGCAATCTGCAAACAGAGGCCTTGTGGTTAGTTCCATACAAATAAAAAGTTAACTACAGAAGAACCATTCTCTGGTTGCTTTCAGCAGAAATGTGTCCCTTGTTCTGACTTTTCTACCTCTGGTTTCAATGACCCCTGAGTAGAAGATTGAATTGGTAGCTCTTGCCTTATTTTAGTTGTAGTCAACAGTCACAATGCTGTGGTTGACTGCCATCTGTTTACCCAGCAGGTACAGCAAAGCAAGCTTCTGTTCTTTCTGGAGTCTATGAAAACTGCAGAGAAGAGCTTGGTGTTTGTAGGTCATAGTGCATTTGTGTCATTAGAAACTGGAAATTACTAGCACGCCACCAAACACACTGGCATATTATAACAATTCTGCTGCTGAGACAAGAGCAATGACAGCACTTTTCTTTCTTAAAATGAAATGTAAATAATTATTCAGTGAGATGCAGTAAGATTGTATTAAACAGTAGAGATGAGGCATATTATTTATGAAGCACAGTGGAACTGTTCTCAAGAAGATATAGTAGTGTTTACCCACTCTCTAATACACTGCTGTTTTTTCTTTAGCTTACTCATTGCCACAGGAATTTATCTTCTGTTTTAAGGATAACGGTTACTTTGGTGGTTTGGCAGAGGATCTAAATGTCAAGGATGGAAATCCTGACTTTCTTAAAGTTTCGGGATAGTAAATGTTTTATTCTATCATGTGCCGGAGATAAAAAAAAGGCCTTTGGAAAATTCAGGTCACAATAAGAAGCAAGTTTTTTCCAAATCTAGGGGACAGTTGTATTACAGGCTTTGATTCCTGTTTCTTTCTCTCCACACTGGAACTTGAAAATTTATGAGTGATGTATCTATAACTATGCCCATACTTAATTGCAAATGACTCTCATTTTCCAACCATCCTTTTCTGCATCACTCCAGCTGTCATAAGGTAATACAGTAAATTAGTATGTGGATTTTTTTTAAACAGTCTTTGGTATCAGCAACTCTCTTTTTCCTACGTCATTCTGTTTTCTGTCCCTAGTGTAGGCATATTTAGACAGTTTTCCACACCCCTTGATGCACTCCAGAAAACAGAGATTACTTTACAGTAAATTAAACTGAACTTGCTTGGTGAAGTAGGTGCTACAAAATATTTTAACATCAAAATATGAGGGGACACCGGCTTAAACTTCTGGCAGATTAATGATAAACAATACATTGTTGAAATGCAACCTGAAAAGTTACAATGGTTTCCCAAGTTCCAAAAAGAATGACTGATACCCCCACTGGAGTTTAATCAGGCTACCTTAGGGATGATATACAATAACATGTATTTAGCTATTATAGAGAAACATTTCTTTTCTCAAGTACCCACCCTACTGTTAATAATTCTGAAAAGATTATCTTCTGTGTAAAATCCAGATTATATTTTCCTCCAGCTAAAGAGCAGCCGTAATTTCATAAAAGAATCTGCCATACAGGGTGTTGATGTCTGGATAAGAGATTTGACTCTCTCAAATGTCAGAATTGAAAAAAAATGCTGGAGAAGATAAAGGCAGAAGATCTTTGAAGTACTGTGTTCTCATGGTGAATACACAAGCAGATAGCAAATGACACTACAGCAAACAACTTCTGCCTCTGTTCACCAGACCTGTTCTGCTTCCTACAGTGCCAGCCAGTTGACCTGCATCTCCATTTTTTATACCCACCTCTAATCTCTGGCATATGTACCTCTTCTTGAAAATTCCATAACTCTCTTGGCATGGTCTCCTTCTGTAACCTCCTGTCTCACCTGCTCGCATGTACTCCCCCCTTGAGACAATTTATCTTCCTCGGAATATAACAGGAATTGCATTCTCATCTGTTCTAAAAATCACACCAAATTAGAGACTTAATTACATTACTTTGAATTACAATAAAGTTAATTAATTGTTAATTCTTATTCCAAATAATCAGCTGGAACGGCACTGGGGAAAACCAAGTGTATGGTCTTTTATAGCTATTCATTTGCCTTAGTGTTTAAGATCAAAGGCATTGGTTTGATGATGTTCTTGGTTTAAGACAACAAAGCTGGTGTGTTGTAATCAGCACCAACACATACATGCATCTCTTGCTTTTTTCCCCTACTGTTTTCCTGCCATAGTGTCAGCCTATTCACTAAAGAAATGTTTTATTGTGTACATCCAAGGTATTTAGATGTCTGCCTAATTATTCTTAGGTTTTGGAAAGTGATGTATGCTGGAAAAAGTCTATATACTTATAGTAGGATTTTTGGTTTTGTTTATGTGTAGGTTGAGGGCTTTTTCATTTAAAAAATCAAAGAAATAACTATATTTCATATTAATTTACCATGTAACGCACTTATACTGTGGAGCACTATTTCATTTTTATTTCTATTCTAAATACTCAGTAAAGGAGTCCAATTGTCCTGTTGGCTGGATGTGTTCAATACGAAATCAGAGCACACTTCTAATTTACTTCCATGCATCTTACCCAGTTTTAGTAGCAGTTATGTATTTTTCAGTTCCTGATTTTCAAAAATTTCTGTATCTTCTTCAACATGCTTCAGTAAATCCCTTGGTAAGCATGTGGTTAGCAGGCAGTCCTTGGAAATCTGGAGTGATACTACGTTTGAAGTTTGGAGTTTCCTGGGCACCTAAACTTAAAACTCAACAGTCATCTGTATACCTTTAGTTTTGTGCCAGGACTTACTAGACAAGTTTCCTCCTCTTTGCTTCATGATCCAAATCTCCAAATTATAGATAACAGTAGTTGATGCTGAAGACGAGACCAGTTTTAATCAAACGTAAAGAATAAAGTGTCTCTTTCTTTCTGTTTCTATTTCACTGAAGTTCAGTTCACTGCTATAAATGATCTGAAACTTATCAGAAAGATAATAAAATCAAGTTGTTCTTCAGTAAGTGCTTTGCTTCACAGTATGATAGTAGCTTGCAAGATGATTTCTTGCCTTTTGCAATGAAAGTACCAAGGTCCTGTCAAAAAAACATTCAATTTAAAAAAAATCTTTCGTGTTCATTCTCTAGGGAAACAAGAAACAGCATGTCAAAAACCTAACAGTTTTTGGTTTCTGTCCACGCTTACCTGTGACGTAACTCAGCAATGAGAGTTTGTTATTTAAATGCAAGCTTTATTTTAGACACCTTTGGATATCCCACCTAGTCTCTAGCTACTACTTCTGAAGAGTAGCTGTTGTCCTCTATTCTTTTAGCTTTTCCTTTTCTTTTTTTTTTTTTTTTAAACCAGATGTAAAGGGCCACTACAATCCCAACATGGGACCTGAGGGGTAAAAAAAATAAAACAGTAAATTATAAACCGTGCTGGCTTCAACAATGTTGTGTTTGATATATCTCTCAGTGAACAGTCTCTAATAAAGTGATCTGGCAACAGTCACAGATACTCTGGTCTAAAATGTAAAACATATTATGTTATTAATGAGTCCTGGTTTAGTGAATCTTGAAGAATTAAATCAGTTTACAGATGGACAAAGAAATTCTTTTGAAGAAGTGGCAAATCCTGCTGGATTACAAGAACAGTTTACAAAGGAGGAAATAAAGTAATCTTAATACTTCCTCTTGCTTCACAGGCTTTCAGTAGTTAGCTCAAAACAAACCATTCAAAGAGTTTTTTCTGGGTAGACCAAATGACTAAAACAGTCACACACATGTATGTAGAAAATAATCACGGATTTTTACTTATAGCTGCTGCTTTACTCCCTTTGCAGAATCTGATAAAAAAGTGAAGATAAATATCAACCAGTTTCTGTCACAGTGCTGGTAAGCAGAGAAGATAGCTTCAAGGAGAAACAGCACCAGCAAGGATTATTCAAAACCAGTGGGAAGATGACCTAACAACTGAGAAAGGATATCAACCCAAGCTTACAGAAAAGGAGGCAGCAGAGCTGTTGGGATTTTCGCCTAAAGTGTATGATTCACACACTGGCTCAGTTCTCAAGACTTGCATCCAACAGACATGAACCAAGTGCCTCTAGATCATCTCAATCACAGTCAGAATAAACTCAACACAAGCCTTCACATTTACGATGGTGGAGAAATGGTTATAATTTAAGATACGGTACAGGCACACTGCTGAAATCATCACGAGGAAAATATGAATCTGATTATCTGGTAAAATTTCTCTCCCTTTTAATCTCTAGAATCTTTATATAATGTCCCCAAGTAGCTGAACTAGATCATAGAATCATTTAGGTTGGAAAAGGTCCTTAAGATCATCAAGTCCAACTGTACACCTACCACTGCCAAGTCCCACAATAAACCATGTCCCCAAGTGCCACATCTACATGTCTTTTAATACCTCCAGGGATGGTGGTGATTCAACCACTTCCCTGGGCAGCTTGTTCCATTGCTTGACATCATTGATGTAACTCCATCCACCACCACCCTCTAGGCACAGCCATCCAGCCAGTTTTTTACTCAGCAAACACCCTTTCAAACCATGGACTATCAGTTTCTTCATGAGAATGCTGTGGGAAACAGTGTCAAAGGTTTTACTGAAGTCCAGGTAGATAACATCCACAGCCTTTCCCTCATCCATCTTTTCACAAGAGGAGATCAGGTCAGTCAAGCAGGACCTGCCTTTCACAAACCCATGCTGGCTGGGCCTAATCCCCTGGTTGTCTTGCACATGCCACATGATCACACTCAGGATGAGCTGCTCCACAACCTTCCCCAGCACCGAGGTCAGGCAGACAGGCCTGTAGTTCCCTGAATCCTCCTTCCAGCCCTTATTGTAGATGGGCAACACTTTTGCTCACTTTCAGTCAAATGGGACCTCCCCGGTGAGCCGAGACTGCCGGTAATTTTTTGAAAGATGCTTCAGCTTTCTGCTGTGTGATCAGTTGCTTTCTTTGTCTTCTCACAATTTGATGACTTGAAAGACATGAGACTGAGTGCCAGGAGACCTCAGACACATGAACACAAAGGACTGTTTCACTGACATTTCACAGTATCACTGGAAGCCAAAGGCAGCTTTTTAAGATGTAGTTGAAGCTCCTATCCTAATCTTTTCAGTTTCTCTCTGTGGACAGAGAGTTCAGTGTACTTTTGTGAACAGCCTGAGTCATATTTTAATTTAAGACTATTTTCTGTATTCTGTATTTTCTATTTTCATTTCAGAATTCAGTATTCTATTTGCTTATTAGCAAGAAAACAGTTACTAAGGAAAGGACAGACAGAAATTCATAAAAACTTTAACTCTTTCTGAGAAAGTTTACTCCTCACAGGCTTCAAAAAAAGTTGAAGTTTACTTCCAAGTCCAAATACGCTTTCATTGTAAAACAGTCTGTTTGTATAAGGATGTCAGAGATAACATAAGTTCCTAGTAACTCATGATGAGGTGAGTCAAGGCATTCTGGGATTGTCGGAAAAACTGATTAAGCAGTGCCAGATAAGAAATTCTTCAAATGATTTAAACAACTGACACAAAGATTACTTCTTATTTTAAAAGTGGTGGTCAGTACTAAAATAATCTTTATGCATACAGTTTATTATTTATATAAATCTACATCTAAAACAAAACTTGTGCAATTGAATATCTTTAAAATGTTCATAGGAATTCGCATGAAAACATTTTTATGTAGAGATACAATCCACAATTTTGTGAGAACATCAGTGTATTTATAAGTGTTGTGGTAAACTAGGCCACCAATTTTTTCAGGACACTGAAACTAATTTTAAGTGGAAAAAAAAGAAAATTCAGTAAAAGAAAATTAGTTGTTGTTCTCACTTGGTTTAGAGCCTCCAAAAAGGCCATCTTTACATTTCCTATCACTGGTGACATGTGCACCTGCTCCAGAAAACGTACCTAGCAGTTGCATACCTCAAGCAAATGAAATTGCAATCTATAATTGTTTAATACGCTCTTCACTTACGAAACTCCAGCCAAATATTCTAAAAGACCACAAAAATAATAGCAAACCACATGACAAGATTTATTTTTAGTACCACAAAAACTTCAGAAGAAACCTCTATAAGTTCCAGAGTCAAAAGAACACATTGTAGAGTTTTTAATTAGAACTTGTGGTTGCTACGGGAAAAAATTGTCACTTAACAAGACAAACCCACATTTTTCTGTGTTTAATTAATCTGAAAACTGAAAAAAACCCCAAACAAACAGTCCCCATCCCCACAGTCTTTAAGTATGCAAGAATCCAGAGTTCTTTTGTCACTGAGCTCTCGAGAGAGTTACTGTTTTCCTGTCCTAATCTCTCTTGCTTTTGTGTCACTAGTTAGACAAACTGACATCTCAGTGGAGCAAGCATTATGGCTGCTCAGTAGGGGTAGTTTGTTTTGCTGGTTGGATTTTTGTTTGTCTTGTTTGTTATTGTTGTTTTAAAGATGGCATTTCCTGTGGCATTGATGTCTGTCTAGTCAATTCCGAAATTAAAAGTAAATTGGCAATTACCATCCATGACTAGTTTGATATAAATGGTACACACACACACACACATACACACAAACAACTGAGCTGAATATAGTGCACATCCACAAGGGGACAATCACTGCATTAAACAACTTTAAAATTAAACCAGACTCAGGATGCGGAAATTGCAGAGAAAAATAATGGCTTAGCCTATGCCTAAATCAGTCCTAACACCATATGTTTTCTAGAATATCCCTTTCTGGACTGTTAGACTTATCCACAAGTTTCGTAAAGTACTCTGCAACAATTGTATGTTTTACCTGCTTAGTTCATTGTCTTTTTATTATTTAACAAAAATAAATGTTTAAAACCTCTCCAGGCACACTGGACAAATTATTTCACAGAACTCTTTCTACCACCACATCCCCCAAAATACCGTGATGAGGTGCATATAAGGGAAGGCTGCGTTCTCACACAAAGATTGCTTCATAGATCCTTCAGGGTCTCTCTCTTAGCCAAGAGTAATTGCTCCCAGCTATCATTGCACCTGTCTCATCACTTGTGTTTGAGCAACAGATGCAATGTTGCAACTAGTTTCTTCAAATGTAAACAGGGCAGGTTTCTCTTAGGCCTCCCTCAGCGTTGTACCAATACACAGATACATTGGCGCACACACACATGAAAGCAGAAATGTTGAAGTCTCAGCAGGGGAATTCAGAAGCCTGACTCTGTTCCTCCCGTAGCCCGAATCTGAAAAGCTTTAACAAACATGGCTGAAATATCAGCTGGCCCCTCTTTACCAGTCTATCCTGGCATGTACAGAGGTTACACACAGCCACACACACATGCAAAGCATGTACCTCTTTTAAAAGAAGGTCCAAGAAGTAAAATCCCCTTTCTTAAATGCATCACGGAATATTAAAATTTTGAAGTATTATTTCCTTCAGAGTATGCCTAACCCAATTACGCGGACAGAGGTCATGCTTGTACTTTATGGCTTAAAGATATCCAGGCATTCCTGGATAATCAATAAAATAGATATAATACTTATACAAAGAAAGTTGAGTTCAAGTGCAGATGAAGAAGACTACTTTCTTTTGACTTTCTTTTGTCTTTTCTACCCTGCACAACAGGGATTGTCTTCAAAATTAAAGATGTTTTCCTGCAACTGCCCAAATGTAGTCTTTGGCTAAAATGCCTCTCTCTCAGCTCAGATCACACTTAATATTTAAGCCACGTGAATAATATTTGAGATAGTCCCAACAGCTCAACTTGAATTACCACATTTCTTTTCCTTTATTAGTATTATCCATTTCAATAAGAGGGCCTAGACCCTCTCTTTATAGCCTCCACCTGCAGCTGTCAGAGTAGCTGAAGCCTGTCAGATAGTGTACAAATATATATGAATAGCAGCCAAGGATGTACCTTACAGCATTATTTAGGATAACTTTGCATATCCCAAAATGTTTCTTCTGCTCCAGACTGGGAGTCACTCAGAATCGCTAGCCCTTTTTATAAGGTTAAGACACCACCTGCTTTGAACACTATGATAGCTATATTAGGTTCAAAATAGGAATGGAGAGAGGAAAGACTACTAAATATTTGGGGAGGGGGGGAGAAATTAATGTTACAAATAAGACACAGATTCAAATGCAAGTAATATAAAGTGAATAGTAAAGATGCTCTAGAATCCTTGCCTAGAATTCTAGAATAAGCGAGTAAGTAATGTATTACACTCAGAATATTGAGTGAAATTTACACTGTAAGCCAGAATCCTCAAACTCTGGAAGAGTGTAGGAAGAGTTCCTTTCCTGATCAACCAAGGGATCTGTTACAGTTCCTATTCTCCATGCAAGGAAGAGGAAACAGAGTACTACCATCTGCTGAAACCTAGAAAAAGTCAGTGCATGCTGCTTATGGAGACTGGGACATGACACAGCAAGTATGAGCATCTGCACAAGCAAACGCCCTCCACAGATATTTAAGCTTATAATTTATTTGGCAGAGAAGAAATTAAAAGTGCATTGAAGTTTCAAAATGACACATAGTTATTTTCTTAAGATAGGTAGTTGAAACAGGACTTAATTGATCAATAGGTCAATGGAGAGTATCCTACAAGGTTCAATTGTTTGGATCCCTTGCTAAGTGAAGTGAACAGCGTGTGGCAATGAATGTTACATAGAAAACACAAAAATCACAAAAATGTAGGAGAGGAGAGCTCCTGCTCTAACAATTCAGCATATTTTTCATACAACAGTGAACAGAAATAAAATGTTCACAGCTGCCCTTTCTTCCTATTTAGGTCTAGCCCATGTGAGAGAAACTTCCAAGTTATAAAAGAGAATCTTCTCTTGATCTCTAATCTTTTAAGGAGATAAAAAGTGGTATTCATTAACACAGCATGAATCATTTTCCTTACTACAGGTACTGAACAAACAGAAAAGTCTGTCATTTTCCAGCTCGTTATTTCTCATAATGACACAAATGTTTAACTTGCCAGGTAGGACCACTATTGTGGAGCGAGGGAAGAACAATACAGTCATTGTATCGGAATAATTATCTACTATGATACTTTAAGTTCAAGCAAAATTGACATAAAAGGGAAGGAGTACAAACTGAATTCAAGCAAACAGTGATGGTTTTACACTGACACAGGTTAGGCAGATTTTGTAAAGTAACTGTGCAAAGTAGCCAGTCAAGCTCCCAGTAACTGATTTTCACCCCAGTTTAATCAACACACGTGATTTTACCCAAATCCTAGGTTTCTGTGTTTCTTGGAACACTTACAGATTAGCATGTTTCTACACATCTCTGCCAGGCTACCATGAACATCCTCCTGCTTTACTCAAGCAGGACTACAAAGAAAAAAATCCCCAGAGGTTATAAGTTTAAAACTTACACTTAACTAAGAACATGCTGAAAGGTACTTTCAGCTGATTGGATTTTTTTTTTTTTTTGTTTACTCTCTTATGGACACAATTGCCATACTGACTTAAGAGGAATCTGCTCTCTATGCCTTCAACATTTTAAGGACAAATGGAACAGAACATCATTGAATGAGTCAGCAGTGTGTCCTGGCAGCCAAAAGGGTCAGCTGTATCCTGCAGGATACAGTATCAAGCAGGAAGATAAGTTATAGAAATTTTATTTCATAAGAATATATTGCAGGAAAAAAAAATCCCCAAAAGTCAAATATTCTGACAGTGTAATTAGGGATTAAAGTGTGACACAGAGTTCAAGATTTGTCAGCAACGACAAAATCCAAAATAGCTACCCTTTATTTTTTTCTAATCATGCGTCCTGCAAAGGAAAATGATATAAAGACAGTAAGTACCCTAAAGGCATACATTTCCAGCAGATATTAGTATACTCCTTAGGTTTTTTTCTAAATTACTCAAGAAAGCAGATGTCTTCATCGTATTTTTAGCTTAGCTTAGCCTGACAGGAGACATTTGAAAGAATAAAACATAAAAAGCTATATTTTTCATCTCTGAAATTTTTACTTTGAGGCAAATTTGGTTCAAAAGTAAGCATAACCACCACATATGATTCACTTTCCAGGACATTTTACCCCAAGTCACCAGGAAGATACTGAACGTTTAATTTTCATCTGCATGGGTATATATTTGTTGTCTTACTTCTGTTTAAATGGAAGATGTTATCAAACAGTAATCTTACTCTGAATTAACAAGACCTGACTGCTATCACATGTCTGAATTCCATACATTTCCTTCACAGGCTGATGACTGACGAGTCATATCCATTTCAACTGACAATGCTGGCAAGCAAGCAGGTGTAAAGAAACTGGAATTCAAGCCTGTATTAGCCCTCCTGAGATCTGCCCAGTTCAAAAGTTACAAAGGTTTATTTAACCTGCAGAAGAGGCTGCATTGTCTACAGGGAAAGCACAATGGATGTCTGAGCACCCACACAAATGAGACAGGACACACACGGCACACTTACATACAACAGCGCCTTCCAGTGGCTCCAAAAGCAGAAGTAAAACACTGACTCCCACTATGTGAACACACACATGTAAAACTACAGCTGCAAACATCAGCCACACAGCCCTTAACTGTGGGAGCAGGACATACAGTGCTGGGGAGCACACAGCACCACTAGAGCACCATGTACAAAAATGAAAAGCAGTATATCAGGTTTTAAGTTTGTCTCCAAAATCCCTTGGGCAGAGCAGATTTAGTTATGCAAATAATGAGAGCTTCTTGTACAGTAAGGAAAACATATGAATTGGGGTTTTTTCCCCAAAGTAATATGGGATTGACAAAAAGCTTTGGAAAAATTAACAGTTAATCATTTCAAATTGCAAATTAATCCTCAGCACCCAATCTTTAATATAGTTTATCAGTGATTAACTCCTGGAAATACAGAATGGGTATGTCTGTTTCTGCACAGTAAACTAGATCTGGTAATCAAAATCTCTCCCGACTGTCAGATTAATAATCTATGAAATTTACAATATCAGAACAAGCTAAAGAAAGTAAGCTCATTTAGCAAAAACTCTCAATGCAGTATTAAATACAAATTTTGTCTTGCAATTAGCTTTTTACTTGTTGAGCTGCTGCCATAATTAAGTCCTACAAATCATTAAAAAAAAGTACTTGCACAAACCAGAATAAGACAAACTCCCATAATTCTACTGACAATTTATATTCTCATGAGGTCCTGTAAACACAGTTATTTAATAACAAATACATACAATACGTAGTTCCATATTTACATATAACAAAAATAGCAATTGACTTCTGTTAATTTAAACTTCAGGTCACTGCACTTGAGCCTCTGAGTTACAATTCAATACACACTGATGATGAAACACTTTCTACTTTTATCTATATCCAAAACATGCAAAGAACAGCATTAATCAGCAAATATTCACTGTGCAAAATCTGACCTTTCATACTGGGACCTCCATGAGAACACTGCTGGCACAATTAACTTGTGTTTTTTTCAATAATTAGAGGGGGCTTCTAAGAAAGATGGGAACAAACTTTTAGCAGGACCTGTTACAATAGGACAAAGGGTAATGGTTTTAAACTGAAAAAGGGTAGATTCAAACTAGATATAAGGAAGAACATTTTTGCAATGAGGGTGGTGAAACACGGGTTGTCCAGAGAGGTGGTAGATGCCCTATCCCTGGAAACATTCAAGGTCAGTTGGACAGGGCTCTGAAGATATCTCTGCTCATTGCAGGGGAAGGTGGATTAGATGACCCTTAAAAGTCTCTTCTGACCCAAATTATTCTATTATTTCCTTTTAAATTCCATAAAGTTTTATTGAGTTTTTCTTTACAGACGAGATTGACTTTCCTATGCAAACATGTGCCATTGGTACTAAAAGTTTAAAGAAATGTAGTAAGTTAACTTTAAAGTCTTTTAGCTTTACAGTATAAAACCCGGTCATTACAGAAGACTAAAAGCATGAAACTTAAGTGTTTCACATTAATTCATAATTTAAATATTTTTAACTGTCCATTTCCAGCTATTTACTCCTCTATACAGAAAAACAACCCTAAGTATATAATTGTTATCTATGCTGTCAAAACAGGAAGCAATCTTCACCAAGTTCAACATAAGGCAAGTCGTATTGGATTCTCTATGTTGGCTTTCAAGGTCTCCAGAAACTTGGAAGCCAGTTCATCATCCACCACTCGACCATCACTTGAAAGAGTCACTGTCATGCGCTGATGCTGTTCAAGTTTCTCATTCCCTTCTTCATCTTCCACAATCCTGAGCTCTGGTCTTGCTCGGCCCACAGCTAGGATGCAGGCCTGAGGAGGGTTTATGACTGCAGTGAAACCACTGATGCCAAACATGCCCAGATTGGAGATACTGAATGAAAGAGAAAAGAGTTATCAGTAACATCAGAAATTGCATATTCCCTAGAAGAAATAATCTATATTCAATGAGTACTATGATCTAAATCTCTTCTAAGGCAAAACTCATTAAGTTAAAAATAGATCTGAACTGTTTTCAGTTGAGCACGTTTAGACTCTTCTGAAGAGTTTGGGATTTTTGCAATTAAAAATAATGCACCTTTTTAAAAGTCCTATTTCTTTACAGTGATATATTCTTACACAGCACACACTAAAGGCAGAAAGGCCAGCAAAGCGATGACTTTAAATACACTTTGCCTATCCCCGTTCCAAGTCAAATGTCTTCTAGACTGAATCTCACAACTTCAAGTTAGAATGGCTGCTGATATCGACCAGGTGACACAATTTGGGCATCTAGGTATCACTCAGGCACTGGAAAACATCATTGTGCCTTTCTCCACTGAACATTTCTGTCTGTGTCACCAACTGTGAAATGGTATATAAGGAAAGGCTTGGACTCTTTTGTGACAGATTGTCAGTTGAGAAAGCTGACACACCATTTCCTCCTTTGGGTTATAATTATGGCAAAGAGTGGAAAAACAATTAAACTGTAAAGAATCATAGAATAGTTTGGGTTTGAAGGGACATTTAAAGGTCATCTAGCCCAGCTTCTCCTGCAATGAGCAGGAACATCCTCAACTAGATCAAGTTGCTCAGAGTCCCCTCCAACCTGACCTTGAATGTTTCTAGGATGGGGCATCTATCACCTCTCTGGGCAACCTGTGTGTGACAAGTTGTGACCCTCACGGGACCAGTGCTGTGTAATGTCTTCATCAGTGACACAGATGGCAGGATAGAGTGCACTCTCAGCAAATTTGAAGATGACACCAAGCTGAGTGGTGTGGTTGACAAACCTGAGGGATAGGATGTCATTCAGAGGGACCTGGACAAGCTCAAGAACTGGGCTCATGGGAATCTCATAAGGTTCAACAAGGTCAAGTGCTAAGTGCTGCACCTGACTCATAGTAACCCCTGATATCAATACAGGCTGGGGGGTGAACTGATCAAGAGGAGCCCTGAAGAGATGAACTTGGGAGTGCTGGTGGATAAAAAGCTGGTCATGAGGCAGCAGTGCATGCTCACAGCTCAGGAGGCAAACCGTATCCTGGGCTGCACCAAAAGCACTGTGACCAGCAGGTCAAGGGACGTAATTCTGCCCCTCTGCTCTGGTGAGACCCCACCTGGAATACTGCATCCACTTCTGGAATCACAGAACCAGGTTGGAAAAGACTTTTAGGATCAAGTCCAACCATCAACTGGCAGCACCACCATGCTTGCCACTAAAACATGTCCCTAAGTGCCATATGGACATGCTTTTTGAACACTTCGAGGGATGGTGACTAAACCACTTCCCTGGGTAGCCTGTTCCAACACTTGACAATCCATTTCATGAAGAAACTTTTCCTAATATCCAATATAAATTACTCCTGGTGCAACTTCAGGCCATTTCCTCACTTGAGGCCATTTTCCTCACCCGTCACCTCACTGCAACCTCCTTTCAGGTAATTGTACAGAGTGATAAGGTTCCCCCTGAGCCTTCTTTTCTCCAAGCTGAAGAACCCCAGCTTCTCCAGCTGCTCCTTGCAAGACTTGTGTTTTGGACCTTTCATCAGCATTCTTGCCCTTCTCTGGACTTGCTCCAGCACCTCAGTGTCTTTCTTGGGGGAAGTGGCCAAAATTGAACACAATACTTAAGCTGCAGCATCACCAGCGTCAAGTGCAAATGAAATTAATCCGAACCAAGATAATCGCTTCACCCTGATACAAGACAGTGTATGTTTGGCCCTCAGAATCATCAAATGAACTTTCATCCTACGTGAAGGAAGACTTTAAAAGCAATGCATTAAAACACAGTGGAACAGTGAGGATAAAACAGTTCTGAACCCATGCTGCATGTATTAAATGCTGCTAGAGAGTTTTACCTGAAAGATCCTCCCTGGTACTCTTCTGGTAACAGTTTTCCATCTCTAGCCTTCTTTGCTAGAGCCTAAGGAAAATGAAAGAAGAAAAAGAGGCAGAGAAAAAAAAATAGCATGTTGTAATAGACAAATTCTTTTTACTTCAGTAAGACATTTTAAGTACCATACAGACATTAAAAAGTCATCTGCTTTTGGATTTAGGGAAGCACCTCAGTAACACTGTTGTATCTGTAATAATATGGCAAAGAGACTAGCACACAAAACGTATTTTCCCAACCGTACTGGCTGTTCAATAAAAGCTGTTCTCTCATCTTACAAAAAAAAAATGTCGCTCCAATTTTCAAAATGGAACCACCATTCTCCCTAGTGTTTTCAGATTATCCAGCAAAATACTGATGAGACAAAATCACAATATTCCTCTTAACAGACTTGTTTACAGAAACTGACATGTACCATTTCAGAACTTTCTACCACAATGAAAGAATGTACTTCTTCCAGCTAAGTATTCAACTACCTTTTGAAGGTGCCTTTAAGACCACCCTTTCTGTGATCCCTATTTAATTTGTGAGACTTCTAAATGCAACTGAAGAAATGTTCAAATACAGCCCAAGAAGTTCATACTATGTTCTAAGATAATACCAGAGTTTTACAAAACTTTAAAATTCATAATAAAGGTGTCCAAGTTACAAGGACACATTGCATTATATTTTAGGTTTTTACTCATCTCTGAATAATTAGTGAACCAGAAGACAATAGCCATGGGAATAACATACACACAACACGGTCAATATAAGCGTAATGCATTTGTGCAATTGCATTACTTGAATGATGAAAATATGGTACAAAGATGTACATGAACTGGAAAGAAGTTAAAATTACCATGCAGCAGAAGAGGACATATAAGCAATTACACAAAGGAAGTGACTGCCAAACTGTCAGGGAGACTGACAGAGAAGCAGCTGCAGTTTTAGTTTGTGCCTCCCCCATGTGCATGCCAGCTACGTATTTATTTCACTAATTCAGTGAAGAAGTGAAAAGCAGAACTGTGTTAGTGTGGACATCCACAATCTATGTAGCCCAGTGTCTTTTACAGTGAGTAGTGTGACTTATGTTACACATGTTCCATTTGAAACGGAAGGATAATGCTCATTTTATCATGGCCATATTAAACATGATGCAAGATTGCATTTCCATCATGAGAACTACAGGACACTGTGATTTACGATAGGAGAGGTTTTCAATATTGCACAGTATTACAGGTATTGGGAATGATAAGGAAAACATGACATACTTTACTTCTTATAACGCTTTTCTTATCATTCTATCACTACTCTCAGAACAATCTCAGCCGACTGTCCTCTGCTGGCTATTATATTAGTGTAAGAAATTGTTTTTACAACACATTCAACATAAAGTAAGCAATATGGACTGGAAAAATGTTAAAAACATGCAATTATAAATGTTTTGTGGTATGACACACCTCTTTCTGCTACACACAGACTAATATGATTTCTGTAGTTTTGGTAAGAATTTACACAGCGCAGTGGTGTCTAGTCTGGGGACAGTTTTATGACCTTGCAGCAGTTTTATGCCCATTGCATTCCTCAGATGCTGTAGGCCTTTGATTAGCACTCATTATGTGGCAGAAAAAGGCTTGTGTTGGGGCATTTCATCATTCATTGTACTTTTGCCTGTCACAAAATACTCCTTCTCTGTCTGGCAGCAATGGCCACAGATCACTCTAACTGGCACCTGGCCTAGGCAAAATACTGCTCATTAGTCTGAGGAGTTTAATGTTATCTATAGGATGACATCCTCAACTGAATCGCATATTGAAAAAATGCAGACAGAAATAGGTTCCATAATATAATTGTAAAGAGAGTAACACAGATACAAGCAAATTTCTGGGAAAGGGAGGGGAAAGAAACACCAAAAAACCAAAATTACAAACCCAAAGACCAGAAATACTACTGAAATTAACATTATCTAGCTTTAATGAGGATTATACAAACACAATTACATAAAATTACAAAAGTCTGTACAGGTTTATTTTTCAAGCAGCCTAGCCATCATTCAACTGAATAACATGATGACTAACTTACTGTTAATTAAAAATGGAGTTGCAAAATTAGGAATAAAATTACTTGAAGTATAAGTAATGCTGACACTGCTTTAGACCCACTGCCTTTGCTATTACTGATGTGTATCTGGGTCACGCTACATTTTCTGCTACAAAAAACAGTGTAGCTACTCTATTCCTCAGCCTACTGCACATTTAAGACCTACCTTTGCAGAGGCAGCAATTTCTTGTATTCCCTTGGCAGCAACATCTTTTATGATTGGTGTAATGAGACCTCGGTCTGTTGCCACGGCAATAGATATGTCAATGGACTGCAGCTGCCTGCAGCCTTCTCCATCCCAGGTTACATTCACATCTGGCATTTGCTAAAAGGCAGACAGGGAATAAAAAAAAAAGAGACAGCTTTTCAAAGAACAACGGTGTAATCAGCTGTAAGAAAAAGGGTATTATGGCACACAGTTATGTTCAGGCATTCACCAAATTAATTAGCTTGCCCTTATTTTATTTAAATGTACCTTGTCAAAAAGCACGAATGTATGCTCCAGAAACTGAAAATGGCAGAAATGGCCAGAAATTAACGAAAAAAAATTTAAAAAACCCTACAAATTCCTTCATTGATACCACCCTATGGTTTCCCAGCATGTAAAGCTTCAAAGCAGTGAAATTATACAAAATAAATCAAATTATGTTGAATCAAAAGCATGGAAGTGGCCATCCTACTATACCCAAGTGTTGTTTTCCACTTGTGTCTCAAGCATGACTCTCAACAAAACAAGCTACAGATAGAATATGCTGCAGGTACACGCACTGTTATTCAGATAAGGTTCTCCTAAAATGCATCCAACTTTTTTTTGTGTGGAATCAATTAAAATTAAGATGTTTACTGATAATTTCCATGAGTTCTTTGAGTTTATCATGTAAAGCTGAAACAGCTCAGGGGAAAAAATATCCCAACATATTTGGGATATTACCTGAAGCCTCAGGTAAACTGGTCATAGATACTGTGAAGGAATTATTTCTAATAAATCCAAGATTAGTATTTAATGACCTTAATGAAATTACGAATTTGGAAGTTGACTTCCTAGTGAAGAAGGTATTCCATAAAAAAGTATGAGAGGGACATATTATCAAAAGTAACTCTACTATCTATCTCTATCAAAACTAACTCCACTACCTATCTCTGTTTATCTAAATTAACTGCACTCCTAGAAGAAGCGGTGTGACAGTACCTTCCATTCCTATTCTTCAACACGAGAATGTATAGTTAAAAAAAAAAAAAAGTATTAGTACTACTCTTTGGAAGCTGAATAAACTTCATAAGTCCCACAGTACACACACTTGTAAGATGCCCTCAAGTAGGTGCTGTACAACTATGACTATCTATATAAGGTATTCAAAAGAGATGCTAGGGACAAAGAATTTGTCACTTCAGCAATGGAAGACTTACTTTTAAAAGACAGCTGCTATAGGAGCTGTTATTACTAAGCCCAACCACTTGAGGATATCAGCCTGGAAGCTTTAGCTCCTTCCTCCATCCTTACTTATGCCTCCTTGTTCCAGAAAGACAGAATTACTCTAATGGGTTATCATCTGGTGGGCCCACTGGCACATTTAGAAAATTCTGTTTGTCAAATGGCAAGACCGAGCCAAACCACAGAACTCATAATTGGACTTGTGATCCTACAGGTGTGAGGGAGAAGCTTGCCATGTTAAAGAACTGATGTAAGCAGTATCTTGATGTGTTTGCCAACCAATTATGAACTCTCAAGCCAGCTGCAGTTGGCTCATTAAAGCTAGGAGAGCATATTTTTCATTGTTCAGGAAGAAAATACTAATAAAATATGGATTGAACAGTGCCCAGAAAAGAGTTGATAAAGCTGCCTTGAATTTAAACTTGCAAATGCATTTACACCACCAAATTTCAGGGTAGGGAGGTGCAGATGGAAGTGAGTTTTCTTTTTTTAAACAAGTAGCCCACATCTTTTTCTGAAATGATGACAGAAAATAGCTGAGACATGAGCTTGATCATGAACTTGCTTCCTGATATACTGAGTTAAATCTGTTTGGGTTTTTTAAAGTTATTATTTTAATAGTCAAACAAATGCTAGCATGGATTTGTGACAAAGCAATAGAATAGAAGAATTAATTGATTACTTCCATATCGACACAATATTAATGTCCCCTAAAAAACAATCTAACAACCCACTCAGAAAACAAAACACATAACCTAATATTTCATTCCTCTTGCTCTCTGCCTCCTGTTCCTTTCACCTGTTCTCTGGTGCACAAATCTGTCATCCCATGCTCACACTTAGCAGTTCACAGTAAATTCTGGATGCCACCATTTTCATGTAAGGTTTCACTGGGCCACAAAAAGAAGCTTCTTGCTATGTACACATCTAACAAACAGCACACATTTAGCCCCTCCTTCTGTTTCTGGTGTTGATTAACTTGTGGAGTTTTTTTCTAGGCTAGCTAACGCCCAGAATTTCTCTCAGGCACTTACTTATGAAACTGCCTAGTATTCTGTATATTTTCTGTCCAGATTCCAATTATGCATTAATCTATAGCTCTTACTATTATATATTACTATTTAGAACAGGTTTGACTAGAAATTTGTCAAGTCCATTCAAGTCCAGCACTCTCTCCTAATTCCATACATCCATGAGAACAGGAATAGTTCCCCAACTTAAACGTAAATTCCTCCCTCAGCTTTTAAATAGTTAAAATAGTAGCTTTCGGAAACGGCTGCTCAAATGATGCACTGATATCAGAAAAGTCTAGCTTTTCTAGGCATTTATCATATAGCTAGAAGGTGTCATCACTGTGGATTTAAGAAGGTATAGGAAACAAATCCATGGCAATACCAAACTGCTTCAAAACCTGCATTTCTTCCTTGTAACACATTAGTACGTTGCCCTGATGACAAGCGCAAACTCCACAGGACAGTTTTAAGGATCAAGTGTGTGTCCCCCTTAATTATCTTTCTACATTCCAGCTATTAGTGATGACTAAAAGACACTATTTCCTCCTGAATCTTCCTGGCTTTCAGGCTGGTCAAAGCTCCCCTCTATGACTTAATTTTAAAATAAGTGCAAACTGAATTAAAACTAAACCCCCTTCAAACACCTTCCACACATAAGTGAAACCATAATAGTTCTTTCTTTTCATAAGTTTGGTAATAAGATTAATTTTACATTATGTTTTCTAATTGATTATATTTGAGACAACCTGGACTAACAGGAAGTTGTTCCAAAGCATGGGAGTTCCCCTAAAGAAGTATCTCTGTAACATTTTAGTTTCAAGAAATCTAAGTGGTACTGGGAATTCTTTCCAAGCAGAGCAACAGACACGAACTGGAAGGCAATGTATCCAGGTCTACACAGAGAACACACAAATAGCTTATGGTTACTTAATGCCTCTGTAGCTTGGCATGGATTATGGAGATACTAATGAAATTTAAATTTTAACTTCAGGATGTATAACAATAATTTAATTTTTCCATTGACAAAGGGAACAACGACAAGTCTTGGCAATGAGGAAAGACTGGTTGCCTGAAGAACTTTTATTTCAAAGCAGGTGTCACTGAATATGCCATCAGAATACATCTGAGGTATGCACAAGATTGGCATAAGACTTAGATAAATTTTTTTTTTATAACTGTAAGAGAAATAAGATGCAACAAAGAATAGAAGACTTGACCATTGCTTTAGTCTGCTGACAAAGCAACTACTATTATCTGCAGCTGTTAACTATAGTATGTGGACCCTTACTATGAAGTTCTCATTTTTTTCAGTTGACAGCAAAGACAGTGCAGAGAATTTTATCTGGAGACCTAAAAAACCTGACAATAAGCAATACAGAATTACCAACTTCACTATGATCACATTCATATCTCCACAGAGGCTCACAAAATACTTTTGTCTCCTTGGCAGTTGACTATCAAAAATATATTTTAAAAGTCAATTATTTGCTTACCTTCAGAGTAACTGCAGTTGCCTTGATAATAAAATCATTCACAGATACTTTAATGTCATCTGCAAAAAGAAAAGGAAAAAAAAAAGACAACAATTATTGCTCCTAAGATTTGTTTATCAGTATTTGTGTGATGACAAGATTCCAGCAATTCAGTAGATTTACTTCTTTGAATCACTGCCAGAAAGTCACTCATCTTCAAACTACAATCATAAAAGCAAGAAAACTTTTCTCCCCTTGGGACAAAAAGAGTATCTTCAAGAATGTATTCAGTCTTTAGAACTGATCTTTGGGTTTTTTTAGAAAAAGAAGTATAGCAGATAGATTGGAGAAAAACCACCCCACTGTTTCTTCACTTTATAAAATAATGGGCCTTTAGACTTTTTTTTACCCAAGCCACACACTTAGTACC
The DNA here is from genome assembly GCF_001604755.1 of Lepidothrix coronata. Lineage (NCBI taxonomy): Eukaryota > Metazoa > Chordata > Aves > Passeriformes > Pipridae > Lepidothrix > Lepidothrix coronata. The sequence goes on from NW_016690181.1 coordinate 9,016,740, forward strand.
AGTCTATGAGGTGCATGTCTGCATGTCTCCTTCAGCAAACAGAACTTCACTACTTGCTTATACACCCTAAACATTGTGGAAAATGAGATTTCTGAAGTTAGACTGAATGATGAAAGAAAATTAAATGCACTAAGTGGCAGAGTGTGTGCCTGCAATAGTACCCAAACTTTGTAGGCATTGAGAAGTTCTGTAAACAAATAAATTCTCATTTCACCAGCATAATTAGCTAAACCTATCAAAAGAAAAAGTAATCAATATTTTCCCAATTTGATTTGAAAAGGGACATCTCCTCTAAGAGCATGAAGATTAATTAAAAAAGCTATTCTTAATTAATTCGGCTGCAACTGATAAAGTAGACATCAGCTTATCTCAACTGGTTTCCAGCAGATAAAAGGCAAGAGATTTCATTTTAGGCAGAGGTCAACTCAATAAACAATATTTTTAACCTCTGACACGTGAAGAAAATGATTATTTTTGAAGAATAGTTCACATTTTATAGAAATTTAAGATGAGAAGAATCCCTTGCAGATATTGCAATCATAACACATTATCTTGACTGACTTATCAAGTTCTGCCTTAAAATCAGAGAGATTTCCTGAGAAGGCTGCTCTTCCTGGACAGCTGCAGACAAACTTCATTTCTTAATGTATTAGAATTAGAGCTCCATGAACAAGAAGCAAATTGCAGCCAGGCATTGCCCCCACCTTGTCTCCCTTCCCCTCAGCTACTGCTTCTTATTTTGCAGTTATCACCTCAATTATGTTTGTATTAACTGTTTTACAGGTCTGATGTCAAAACGTATCCATGGATCGGGAGAGCTTAAAATAACTCAAGTTTTGGCATCAGAGGGAATGAAGATACTAGAGAGGCAAAAACAAACAGTGCATTTTTGCAACAGTTTAATCCAGCTTTTCTGTGAAGAAAAATTATCTCCAAAAAAATCTGTAGCCTCTGCAAGTAGTTTAGGAGATAAGCGAAGGTGCGTCACGGTTTAATCCCAGGTGGCAACTAAGCACCAGGCAGCTGCTCGCTCACTTCCCCACGGCGGAAGGCGGGAGAAAATCAGAAGAGTAAAAGGGAGAGCTTTCCTAAAGGGTTTCCACAGGTTTTGGTTTAGTATCTTCAAGAACCATTAAATTAGAGCCACTTCCTGTAGACAGTATTAAATTCAGTATATTGACCAAATATTTTTAAATATAATAAAAATCATTTAAATTCAGAAGATTATGATGTAAAGTAAAGAACTTTCATTCAGGATTTTTACCCAACTAAATACAAGTTCTAAACCAAAAAGACACTAAGGAAAACCCACTTCTGTGATATTTTGCATGCAAATAAAGTAACTGCCCAAAGAGTGTTCTCTTGAAAAATTATTCTCTTTATTTTTTTTAAATTCATGTCATACATACTTTGCTGAACTGAGATTTGGGAAAGAAGATTCTAGTCTGTAAAGTTAATGTTGAAACTATTAAAGCATCCTATTTCATGGTACATGCAATTTTAGTAATTGCTGATTTTAGTAAAAACAAAAACATTTTTAGGCAAAAGAAAGTAATTTTTTTATTTTATCTTGAGCTTTAAGAACTTTCTCTAAGTAGGTCACTTCAGTGAACAGGAGTTGAGATAAAAAGGGAAAATTTAACTTCCTGATCTTACACATAAGCATTTCTGTATAAATAAGACACACTGGACACATGAAAATTGGAATTTACACACACACATATATATTGACATGTACAGTTTTTAATCTAATTCTCAGTGTATATTTAAAATAATTCAGTTTTCTGTGGGACAGATTTCTATTCTAATAGTTTAACATAAGCTTTAAGCATGTATATAAATTTCAGTGAAAGAGATAACTCTGCTTCCTTCACACTAACACCATTACTTTGCCTTCTAGAAGAATTTACCAAGCATTGGTTGGCATGTACTAAAACTCACTTTCTTTGCTCACCATGGATAAAGTCATTCTCACTCATAATTTGAGAAGGATGCATTAGCTTTCCTTTCCCAGTTAGTTCCACAAAGAGGTCAGCAAAACTAAATTTTGTTATTGCACCTAGAAGTACAGAGCATGAACGTATTTTAATTTGAAGCTTCCCTTATTATCTTTCACATGAATAAATTGAGATTTTTAACCATTAAGAAGTAAATATTGCTGGATCTGGATAGAAGGAAACAAAAACCTACTGGACAGTGTTTAGTCCTGTGCCAAACTGCAGATGTCTACAGAGTGTTGTGTTAGTTGGCAAAGTAACACCTCTGTCTTCCTATATCTTATCCTAAAAGTTGTCCAGTTCAATAATCATAGGGAACTACAGCTTGACTCCAACATATAGAACACTGAAAAAAATTATTTGAATGCACAGTCGTCACCTATGCAAAAATCTACACCTCCTGGGGAAGTTTATGCAAACAAAACAAACTATTCATTAGTAGCACATGTTACAGTGAATCAGTTAAACCACTAACCTTTGGCCAATTGTTTTCTTAATTTCAAAACAGCATCAATGTTACAGTCAGCAGCAGCATATGCATGAGGTATCGTAGTTTTAGACTCTGTTAATCTCTTAGCAATAACTCTTCGGATGTTGCTAGCTGGGATTTCTGTGAATGTGCCCTGAAAGAAATCATATGCTGGATATTAATTATCACGAGAGCAAACATACTTCCCCTCTGCTGAAACAGTATCCAGCATTTATGTGTTACCATCAGTGACTCCTGCTCACTTAAAATATCCCCTAAGTATTCAAAAGCAATACATTCCAACTACTGAAATTAATATGATTAAGACCATTGAGTGTTCTAGTCTGTTCCTCCTAAGTGGGATCAACATAACAGATTTTACACAATAGTTTCATTTTACAGTATAGAATGAATCCTCTTTCAAAACAACAAAAAAAAACCAAAAATCCAAATGTTGAGGCATTACTTTTCAACCAGAGTATATAATCACTATTCTATCTGCCCAGAATTGGCATATTGCTCAGTTTCTATTTGGTTTCACTTAAAACATAATAGAATATTTCCTCAGTAAGCTACTGCTGTTTCAGTTCCGTGAGTGGTTCCTTAAGACAGGCTTTACTGTATCTTTTTTGTTATTCTTCTTTCTCTTTCCCGATATATTCAGTAATGTTTCAATAGCCAGCTTCTTCACAGAAGCAAGTCAACTTGCAAGAAATCTCTTGAAATACCAGTGACTACAAAAAGCAAGACAATAAGTGATTCTGTAAAACATTATTTTGTGTACCCAATCTTTAACACATATCACCTGAACATACAAGGAGCCATAGAATCCTAAGTGCATACTGAATAGTACTTAACACACAACAAACTGCAATATGTATGTTCCGGTGCAATCATGGAAATGTTTTATTCTGTACTGGAAAAATATCTAAGTTTGAGCTTCTGTGTTCATTGTTTGGTTCTTTGTACAGTGCAAAAAAAGGCAACATTTTCTGAATATTATGAATTGTAGGTACATTGTAAACTTCAGCCTAAGAAGATACATCAAATCTAGTTCTAGAGCCAGAAAATTTTCACAAAAGCTTTTCCATTTCTACTAATGTCTGTTTCAGCAAGTCCAGAGAAGAGCAACAAGGCTGGTGAAGGGACTTGAGCACAAGTCCTATGAGGAGAGGTTGAGGGAGTTGGGGTTTTTTAGCCTGGAGAAGAGGAGGCTCAGGGGAGACCTCATCACTCTCTACAACTCCCTGACAGGAGGTTGTAGCCTGGTGGGGGTTGGTCTCTTCTCCCAGGCAACTATCAGTAAGACAAGAGGGCACGGTCTTAAGCTCTGCCAGGGGAGGTTTAGGTTAGATATTAGGAAATTCTTTACAGAAAGGGTAATCAGGCATTGGAATGGGCTGCCCAGGGAAGTGGTGGATTCTTCATCCCTGGAGGTTTTCAAGATGAGACTGGATGTGGCACTTAGTGCCATGGTCTAGTAACCACAGTGGTAGTGGATCAAGGGTTGGACTTCATGATCTCAGAGGTCCCTTCCAACACAGCTGATTCTATGATTTATTCCTAAAAATAATTTCTGGTATTTCTAACACTTCAATTTAACATAGAAACTGTATTTAGGTGCTAAAGTTTGCAAAATCACTCTTCAAAGCAATCACTAAGCCCTTTCCTTGCTCACTTCTTGACAACTCATCAATGGGCATTTACATCTTGCAGGAAAGCAAATGAATGAAGTACAGTAAAAATAAATTATGATTCTAGTTTCCCCAAGTTTGGAAATACACATTCACATACTGATCCTGTAGTGATTGAGGGAAAGAGAATATTGTTGATTTCCAAAGTAGTGGCATCTTGTTTGGGGACTGAAATAAAACTGCTGCCTCTCTGACTTTTCCATTTCCAAGGCCTGCAGTGTAAGTTTTTCCATGGCTTCAATTTGCAAGCTACACAAAGCACTATGCAGGCCATAATTTCATGAATTTCACAGTTTGAATTACACTGCTTTAGGATCCCTGAAAATTACTAACAACTGCACATGACTGGGCTTTCTAAGGCCATCTGAGTGGCCTTAGTTTCCTCCCTCTCTTCAGTTCTAGAAATCTCATAGAGTTACTTAAGCAGCCATTGCACTATTCAGCTGTAGGAATGCTGAAATCTTAACAGGAGTGTTACCAGAGCAGCAGGTTGTCCTGGCGTGGAAACTGGTGGAACCGCTGGCCTTGGATAAGCAGCTGGCGAAGCAGAAGGCACTGCAGCAGGTTGGAGAGGAGCTGGAGAAACCATAGGTTTCAGTTCAGTGGGTTTACCCTTCTGCTTCTCTTGCAGAAGTTTGAGAGCATCCCTGGTGATTAAACACAGTGAAATACTGACAACAAAGAAACTATTTAATAAGTCCCTAAGTATTACTATTCCATCACTTATTCTAACTAATTAGCCACTTCTGTACATTTAAATTTCTGTTGCCAAACCAAACATTAAGAAGGTGATTATTATTAAATGATATTCAATTTATGTTATTTTTGTAGTATCTTCTTAGTATATTCTATGAATAAAAGGGTTTGAATATGCAGTAACAGAAAACATTTGTGTTAGAGAAGCACAACAATCATCATTAGTAACTGTGAGCGTACAATGTGATTTGTGAATTGGGCTAACAATTCTTCTAAATAAGATGGTACACTTATTCAGGCTATAAAGTCTCAAGTAAAAGCTGTTTCATCTGTTATATTAGTAATAATATGAATTTAATGTAATTACTTAGTGCTAATTGAAAATTAAGTAATAAATTTAATCAGTCATTTCTCTGTGCCCTTCTGCCATACAGTCAAGTACAGATGGCAAACAGGTCCATACTCTGTAAGCCAAGTGAAAGACAGCACCACACTAGAGAAAAAAGCCAAAACCTGGGTAACATCTAAACAGTCTCAGCCGTGGTTGGACCTTGCCTACTCTATTCTCCCAGGATTTCATAGCTACCACCTCAACATTTCTCTCTTTTGGGCACATTATGACAGACATGAGTAACTCCCATCTTAAACCATGATACTTCATCTACTGCTGGTACACTGTATTTATAAAGCAGCATGCTCCATAAATTGGCAGAGAAAATTAAAAACAAATTAAAAATCAGACTCTTTACAACCCTATCATGGTTTTGAAACACAAGCCACAAATACTAAATAAAGCTGTCTAATTTCAGTGGATCACTGTTTGAGTGAGAGTATTCTTGAGTGACAGCCAAGAGTTTGTTATTAAATTTATTCATTAAATTAAATATAGAAGAACAAAATCTCAGAACATTATGCGTTCTTAGTTCTTCTTAAAAAGTAGCACTCCAGCACCAAGAACCGAAAACCAAAATGCTCTGTATGTTCTGCATACTGCATTTTATCAATTGCTGACTTGCTTCAATTTACTTTTAGCTCAACAAATGATTTTTTGATTCAGCAAACAATATTAAAAATAAAAACTGAGCTCAAGATATAATTTGACATAATTAAAAGTTGTTAGTTGTTTTCCCACATTAACATGCCAGCCAAAATTTGCTTTAAAATTAAGTGTTTAGTATTTAACACCACCTCTATATCAGGGAAAAAAATTATTCTATGGAATCTAAAAATCATTCCCTACCATTATAATTTGAAACAAAAAGAAGTAACTGCGTGACATAATGCAACTTTTTTAGTTAACATATTAGAAGCTACCAAAAATTACTTAAGGGTTTTAACTTGACAGTCATAAGAGAGACCATCTGGTTTTGATGGCTTTTACTGTGTTAACTGAAAAATGTATTGCCAAAATTGAGCTTATTTTTAGAAGATTCACTCAAGACTTTTTGAAACTCTTTTGTGAGCATTACATACAAATATGTACAAAATATACATATATAAAAATCAAAATTCATAAACATTTGTTACACATACATATGAATAGACTTCCCTCCCCCCCAATTCCACACCATTTAACTGATTAGGAAAAACAGGTACAGCAATGTTATGACTGTTATGGTTGCAATACTGCAAGCCTGAATATAAGTTGGAGGAGGCATCAAACAAAATAAAATTAAACAAGTTTTAGTACAAGTCAGGCAAATAGACACTTTATTAGAACTGGAAAAGGAAGGGTTGGTCACATCTTTCCAACAAGTCTATAAACTTCTAACAACACAGGATAGCAAGAGAGAATGATGAGAGAGAGGGGGGTAACAAACATGAAAGAGCAGTCTGCTCCCCAGAAAAGATACCACAGCCTAATAAACATTTATTAAACAAAAATATGCCTTACCAAATTGTTATTATTAGAAGTATGCAGATTCTGACAACTCTGTTACACTTCAGTTTACCACTACTCCAGAAGTGTATTGTCTTTTATAGAGTCACGTTAGCAAAAATCCAAAAAACAGTGACAGTAAACCGAGTATTTTGCATTCCAAATATACTTTGCTTGAAATGGACAATTTTACAGACACCTAAAAATCACTAAGAATCCAAGGTGCAACAAGAGATGTATGGATTGACACAAGCCTCCTCTGGTGGCAGTTACTGTTACTAAACTGTCTCCATCCCCTCTCATACACACATCTCTTTACTCAATTCCTATAAAATATCCTGGAAGAAGGAAAATGGTGAGCCGAGAATGCTACACATCAAACTTTTAGGAATCAGGCTTATTGCCCTATTAGCATTATAGAAAGAGCTCATTCCTCCACAATGGCAGCCAACAAACTGCACACAGCAGAGATCCTGCTGTACCCAACAAATACATATGAACATAATCTCCAGAAAAACAGCACTGCATCTCTGCACTGTGCTTTATTTGCAAGCTGAAAATGTCTGAGCAGAGATCCCAAACCACACTAATTTAACAAGAGCCGGAGGGAAGGCACTGATGGGAGGAACACGGCCTCAGAAAAACACAGTTCTTTGTAACTAACCTCCCCACCTTTTCATGGTTGCATTTATAAATCCCTAGATCACTAAATAGGATGGGAAAGGACAGGAGCGGCCTGTAGCGATCAGTTTTAACATAGCTCCCCCAAACACAGTGTCTGAGCTGATGAGTAGAAGCATGGTACAATCTTTGACAGAATTTGTGAATTACTTGGTACTGACCCACCAGTTTTCTAGTATGTTTTTGAAGAAACCAAAGGATTTTGCTTAGAAATAATAAAAAAAAAGCTGCCACTCCTTTAAAAAAAAACCACAAAAAAACCAACAACAAAACAAGCAAGAGGAAGACAACTGTAAATCAACCTTGCACAGACACATAAGAAAAATATAAATAAATAAAAGCATATAAATAAATAAAGTATCAGCCCACTAAGGAAACAGATTGTGGCAGAGAAAGCTATTAAGTAGAAATTCCTATTGCTATTAAAAATTTTACACTGAGTTGAATTTAAAGATAGAAAGTCAGGGGAAAGACTCTTGCTTACTTATGTAAGTCACTATCTTTCTTTGTTTATTTTAATCTGGTGAGTGTAGCAAAGGAAATACCTCCCTGAATATCTGTAGCAGCTCTCTATAAAAATCTGCACACTTTATTTCAAGTTGAATATAATGGCAGAGTCTGTAGGCATATGAAAGATTAACCCCATTTCAAAAGAATGGTTAAAAAAACCCAGGCATTCTGTACCTTAAAAAGACATTACAAAGTCAAATCTTTTGTATAAAAGAAAGCAGTTTTAAAAAGAAATTATTTTGCTAGATAATTCTCATAGCTACAGAAAAATCTTTGCTACATCTCCATGACAACTAGGAAATGTTAATTTACTAGCTCAAAGTCCTAGAGGGTTTCCACCTGCCATAGTCGTGTTACACACCATAAATTACCGTTACAGTTACATAATTAAGAAGAAATTATCTCTGATGATTTCTGTTACACAGGATATTATATCTATTCAATTCCTTATTTTATCTCAACTCAGGCAAAGATCATAAGAAAAAAAAGTTTTGAAAAAACTGTCTGCTTTTCTGGGTTCAATTCCAAGTTATACTGACTTGGTCCTGGTTGTCTTTGACTGGAACTAAAACAACAGCAGCCTGAAAGGTCTGTGTAAGAGAATTTGTTGAAAGGAATAATTTTACCGAGAACGAAAATATTTATTTCTGCCAAAATCCTCACCTCCAATAACATACATGCTCATGTGAAGATAATGCATCATTTCAAGGCTAAAGGCACTGGATCTACCGTGTTTTTATATACAACTTCCCCACTCAGAGGCTTGACTGCCAATGATTACAAGAGAACACTCAAAAAGTTTAATAAACTACTAGAAGCCTGATCATAACAAACCACAGCTTTGTAAACAAACATTCTTTAAATCGTAGACAGGGAAAAAAGGGAGAAAAACAGAATTCTGGAATTTCTTATCATTACACTTCATTGCTCTCCCCAGTCTACTAAAAATGGGAACAAATGAAATCCTGACAGATTTCATAACTGAACTTCAGTGAAAAAAAGCAAAAGATCTGAAATCCCCAAGAGTTAAAGAAAACACACCACTGGTATTTTATTTTGGCTCTGTATGCATCTTGGAGAAGCAAAGTACTTGAGATACACAACAGTAGCTCACAGTGGTGCTTAAGAGTCAACAGTCATCATTAGCCTGAGCTGCAGGAAATGTGACAGCATTACCACACAGCTAAGGTGGGACATAAAAAATATTAATGTTTGTTTGTTTGTTTTTTAATTAAGGCTTCTTAAAATATTTCCTAATCTATTCTCCCTATCTTTTCATTAGGTTTTTCAGATTTAACTAAGCTAATCCACAGGAAAAAATAGAACAAAGACTAGGTTTTTTGAATATATTGATATTAATCTCATGGTGATTGCTCTAGTTTCAAAGGAAGAAATAAAGAAATATGGGGTTGCAGCTTTACCAAAATATCTACATACTCTTTAGTGAAGATTCCTCGAGGCCCAGTAGGTGTCACATTGCTTGGATCTAGTCCATGTGTTTCCAGAATGTTGCGAGCTGCAGGACTTAAACGAACCCTAAAGACATGAGGGGAAAAAGTAAACTATTTAAATAATAAGATTAACTTATTTCATTTAATGTACATCAAGAGAAACTACATTTCTGTCTGGAAACAGAAATGTGATTAACTACAAAGCAGAGTACATAGCTAGAGTACCCAGTGCACCTCAGCATGACTTGCTTTCTGAAATGAGGAAAAGAGCCAACATGTAGATATTTCAGAATTCTTAGATACAAAAGAAGCAACATATTCATAAAAGAATAAATACTTGGTTTCAAGTCTTTCCACAAAACCTCCAATTCATTATTTCCAAAAGGAGACTGTATTTGCACCTCATTGAATTTTAAGAACTGTCTATTAAGCTCTTACCAAAAAAAGGTATGTCAAAAATGATCACTTGGTTCTGAACATGTGGATACATCTCTAATTAACAGCTGCAGTGAGACATCACTGTCTGATATTCGTTGGTAAGACATAATCCTTTCAAGGATCCTTTCAGTGGATCATCCTCCTACTACAGGTAAGGCTTGGGCAATGACCTCAATTAGTTGTCTTTCACTTGCATGAGAAAAGCCTGAACGCTGCCAGCACTTAGTAAACAGAATAAACCAGACTGAAAAGGTAATGAGGTTGGGGGGGAAAAAAGGAAAAAAAGAAAAATCCCACAAACAAGAGAATAAAAAATTTCAAACTACAAAGTTTACATAACACATGCTACCAAAATTAGTTCCGTATCTTTTCTTTAACAGGCTGTAATATCACAGCTTTTGTGCTATCACAACTCACGGCAAATAAGGAGTGATAAATCCAAACAAGATATATCCTGCAAGATGAAGCAGTGATTTATAGATTATTGTTACCTGACTAACCCTCTGGGGTTGACTCCCCCTCCAGAATGTTTACAATGCTTAGAGCACCTTAACAGATTAAAACAAAACAAAACAAACAAAGACCACATAAACCCACTCTTTTGAGTTTTTCACATTCCACTGGTATGAAAATTAGAAGAATATCAAAAATACAAGCGCTTGGAAGGGTTTTAGAGTGTGCCATTTGTTTGGTTTTTTTAAATCTCCTCGAAATATAAACAGGAAACAAGTTATAGATACACTGAGCATCTGATGCATAAGCATTAGTGTCCACCACATATTAACACAACTTCTTCCTAATTGTAAGCTTAAAATCCTTCATAAAGCAATTGCATGTCAGAATAAAAGTACATTTTATTCTAATAAAATTATGCTGTTTGAACTGACTTCTTGGGCTTACAAGCAAAGAAATATTCTAGGCATGCAAGCCTTATTATCTCACACATACTTAAACGTTCTTAAACTAACAGCCTATTACTTGAGGTAAAAGTATACTTAGTATACTTTTGGTTCATGTATACTAATCTAACAAAGAGTTCCATTTCATAACAAACACAGAAACCTACTGCAGTTTTCCAGGCTGAGGTTCCAATTTAGGAGGAGCTGCAACTGAAGGACTTGCAGGAGCTGAGGGACGTGCAGGTGGCGGTGGAGCCAGGGAAGATGGATCACTGTCAGCAGCTGGTATTTCAACTTGCTTCCAGTCCTGTCCTTCCTCTACCAGCAGACCAATTAGCGAGCCCAAGCGTACATTTTTGCTTCCTTCATCCACCTAAATTTAAGGCGATGAGAACATTAAGTTACATATTGTGCTGCCTACTCTAATATGAATAAAAATGGTAGATGTGAAAGTTTCAGGTGTGTTAATGACAATTCATCAATAAAATATATCCCATTTTATTCCTATTATTAGTAAGATGACTCAAGACTGAAATGAACTATAATTGCTATTATAAGGTTATGAATATTAACCTATGTCCCCAAATTCCATACACCTCAAGTTAGCATTCAGAAATCAAAGTAAGTTTTTAAACACACAGCCTTTGCAGCTCAGAACTAGAACAGACAAACTGTTACAATTTTGCTTAACTTTTCATCACCTGGATTTTTGAGTCACTGCTTCATTTTCACTATTCACAATACCAAAAATCCTCTGCATAAATCTCAGTGAACCCAAGAATCTCTGATGTAGAAAGACCTGAAATAAGTAGGACTTGTGGGCTCCGATGGATGAGAAACTGGACATGAGCCAACAGTGTGCGCTCGCAGCCCAGAAAGCCAAACCCATCCTGAGCTGCATCTAAAGCAGCGTGAGCAGCAGGCTGAGGGAGATGATTCTGCCCCTCTACTGGTTAAACCCCACCTAGAGTGATGTGTCCAGGTCTGCAGTCCTCAACACAGGAAAGACATGGACCTGTTAGAGCAGGCCCAGAGGACGAGCCACATAGATGACCAGAGGGGTGGAGCACCTCTCCTACCAACACAGGCTGAGAGCTGGGATTGTTCAGCCTGGAGAAGGGAAGGCCTTGGAGAGACATTATAGCAGCCTTCACAGTCAGACAGAGACAATGCCCATATCTCCTCCTCATACAATTTAACAAAGTAGTGTCTGCAAATGCAGAATAGGTTGCACAAGTTTTTTGTCTAGGCTATTAAATGCAAAATAATTTTTTGGAAACATTCAAAGCTGAAGAAGACAAAATTAAAAATAGTGAAAGCATTACTAAGCAATTATTTAAATAACTACAGGGAGATTAAAAACAGATTAAAAAATACATCTGATGTGAGACTTCATCCTGGGACTGCAAAATAGATTCTCTGAAGCTTATTATGTTTGTTGCTCCACAGTTGAAAACAAAACCTCAGAAGTTTCAAGGTGTTACAAAAAAATTGAACATCTGGGAAAAAAATACTCTAGCAATGGAATTAAAAGAAGGAAAAGACTTACAGAAATATTACTTGTTAACATAAACTAGTGCTTACATGCAAGTTATCCTGTAGAAATTAAACACTACTGACAATTTCTTGTAAATCCTGATATATTTCACTTGCAGCTGAGTTCCATCTTATACCACCTCTCCTCCCTACCCAGCCCTCCACTTATTTTGATGCTTTGATTTTTGCAAAGGATGCTGCCTTTGCTTATACAAAAAAGGAAGATGCTAAACAGAACATCAGTTCTTAAAAGCTGCTACATGGGATGCTACCCTCCCTTTTCTGTTTTGGCAAAGGGTAACTATGCAAATACATGCTGCTGTAAGAAAATGCAACTGTAGAAGAGATAGGCAACCTAATATACCAGTTCAAAAAGCTTTTGTGATAACAGCACAAACAGGTGTCTCACTGTGCATAGGGTAGAATTTGCTAGGAACTAGTTCATACTCACACCCATTCTGCTGTTTCCTAAGTAGTTGGACTGCAATTAATATCAGTATATCTAATATATATAATTATGCAATCCATACCTCTTGTGTAGCTATTCTCTAGACGAGATCTCCCTGATCAAATTACATAATATTTACTATAAATACACATCTCATTTTTATTTTATTTCAAGTTCTTCCAAATCACCCTATTGTTTAATTATTGCCGAGGGAGAGAGGAAACAGCTGCAATACACCACCAGCATAGAAATGAGACTGTTTAGAAAATTTCAAAGTCAAGAATTTGAGAGAGAAAAGCATAAGAAACAAAGACACAAAATGTTAGTCCTCCCAAGTAAACCTTGAGGATGGAGCCTTGGAGCATAAGGAACAGACTATAATTTACATGTCTTCTTTTCTTTCAAGTGAGGCACAGACTAGCCTTTAAGCACTGGGAATATCTGGAAAACATGTTTTGGAACAAAAAGTAAATTTATTATTTAAAATCATCCACGATTATCTGCACAATTTCTAAAAGGGAAAAAGAAAAGATATCCTTGTTCTTGTTGGAAGTGCTACAGGCTAGTTGACAGTTTAAGCCTTCACAGGACACATGAGGGAACTCCACATATTTGAAAATTGTTTGGAGAAAATTTTAGAAAAGTGGTGAATATTGAAAGGGAGGGTAAATACTTACCCTGCCTTTATACACAATTAACAATACACTTTAATTTCCCTCCCCAGAGATAAGAAACTTGAAAATGTTTCCATTTTACATATTTAATGCACAAGACAAAGTCTCCCTTAATTTTTAAGCATCAAATATGAGCTTTCAAGAAATGTAATATTTACTTCTACATAGCAGCCGCAACAGAATGCTACAGAATTACAGCCCTACCCTTCTTAATTCTGAGGAGAATTAGCATCAGGCCATTTTGAAATAAGAAATATTTTTTAAAAACGTTAGAAAAGAGAAGGAGGAGAAGACAGGAAAAGAGACAGAATTTAACTTGTCTTTTTAGATCACTGTATGTAAAGCACAGCGTAGGACCTGCAAGCAGACCTTAAGCAATCTAGGGTTAGAACCAAGTCCTCCATTCTGATCTCTCTTGTCCAGTTGTTACTGCTTCTGTCTTGGTACAGAACAGGATTTAAAGCCAAACATAAAAAAGGAATCCAAACAAACTCAGCATTATCTCTGTTATATATGCACATAAACATCAATACTTCCAAATTATTTTCAGAGAACTTCACACTCATCCTAGTTCTCGTTCTTTATATTAACCTTAATCAATCTAATTTTAATACAGAAAATTATTAACTCCAAGAATTGTCCTCTGGGTCAGCCCATGTTGTATAATGTTCCACCCTGAATGACTAGCACAAGATAATCTAGCACAGAGACCACATATCCCGGATAAAGTATCACCCAAAATTCCACATTCCAACTAACTGATTGTGACTTGTTTTCTATAACTCAGAGTAAAAGATGTCATGAACTACAATATTGCATGAACATAATTCATAAGGTATAAAACATACAAACCAACATAATTCAATCAGGGTAGCTGAAAATCCATTACATACATACCTAGAATCATGTGTTATGTACCAGTTGTCTGGTACATGTGCAAAACAAATAGAGCAATTAGTTCTCCCTAGAAATGCAAGCAAGTGCATTATTTTCAAAGTTGAGCAGAAATTTAGCTATCTAAACTAATTTTTGAGGAAATATGCTAAACAGCAGTCTAAAGAGAAGTTATATCATCCAATCCAGACACGCAGAATTCCTACCAGTATTTTAGCCAATGTGCCCTCCTCACTCGATTCCATGGTAACCACTGCTTTGTCCGTTTCAATTTCACACAACGCATCTCCAACATTCACTGTTTCACCTGCAAAATATAACAGAACTTAAGGATACTTATCCTAAACTTCTTTTCAGATTATAGAAATAAGAGATCTAGCCATATAATATAGTCATTTTATATTCTTTAATATATTTTAAAGCTAGTTGCTCCCCCATTGTTTTTAATCATATTGCATCTTTTCTTTCCAAATAAAACTGCCAAGATTCAAGAAACACAAACTGCTGTTATGTGTTCAAATACTGATGTTTACAGTAGGTTTTCCAAGAGAAAGTAGACACACAATGAAATTTATTTCCAGAACCACATACTCAGTAACGCTGCCATGAATAAAATACTGACCCTTCCACATTCATTGTCAGCCACCAGCCAGAGCAAGCTATTTCAAACTGTTTAAGACAATGGTCACAGGCGACAACATCTTTAAGTATCACAGTTCTTTAAGTAGTACCTACACTACTAAAGACATTTAAATAAAAACCCCAGGAATTTTATTCTCTTTGGGAAAGCACATCTGAAAGCTTGTTTAATCTCCTATATAGTTAAAAAAGGTCTCTTAGGAACATACTTACTTTGTGAAATAAAAATATGCACAAGTGCTAGAAATTGCTTTTGCTACATTACACAAATCCATGATTAATTCTGAAGCATACTCTTCTGCTGCTTTTGAAGAATATCTGTATCTGCTAGCAGATGATAAAGGTATTAGGAGTCTGGATTATTTCAACAAATCAATACTGACTAGATGGCCAACATTAAAACTCAAATTACATTAAAAATTTTGAGGCAGTTGAACATTTTGACCTCCAACAAAATATAACTTTTTTCTTATAGAGACAATACATACAAGCTTAAAACATGGCTACAATTTTATATGAAGTAAAATTTTAATATTTCCTCATTACCAGAAATGCTGCAACCGCATTACTGATCTAAGCATTTAGTTGAATCCCTGACATCGCTCTATTGTGCTTAAGCATCAAAACAAACCTAGTGCAGGTTACCACCTGTATTTAGGTAAGAGACAAATACTTTTTAAAAAAATATTATTTTCTGTTTTGGGACTACATGAATTAGAAGGGGAAACTTAGATGTTGTATGATCCTTGTGATCTCTGCACTAGGAAACAATGGAAGTATTCAACACTGAGTCACTTACAGTTTTTAAGTCATAAATGTTCATATTATAGAAATTGGCAGAGAAATACATAAGGTAGCACCTGATCTCTTTAATGTAATAATCTAACAGCCACAATGCACTTTGCAATAACTAGAGCATAAACAATTTATACGAGGAAGTCAGAACTCCAGGCTCTACACTAGTGTTTTAATTTCACTGGATCATTAATTCAAGAAGCCCATATATCAGCTCATTAGGCAAGTACTTCTTAGCTGTTAAGAAATCAAATTGTTGGGCAAATTCTGTAATCTACAGAGCTGAGATTGGCAAGTAGAAAGGAGCTTAACTCTCTATCTTAATCTGCAATCAGACTGTAAGTGTTCTGCACCATTAAAAAGAAATCTCCGTGCTAAGAGACCTGCTGCAATACCTCCAGCAGTGTAGAGAGACAAAGGAAATACTTTCATCCATGTGTTTGTCACACATGACATCTCTTACCTTGGGTACCTGAGGTACTTCACAGAAAACTAAGGATTCCCTTGCACAGGGAGGGCAAGAGGAAAAGTCTTCAGATAACCAAATAATCCAGTTTTCCAGTACTTTTTTTGTTTTCCTTTCATTGCTGCAGTCATAAAGTGGTCATAAATTTGGAAGGCAATTTATTAAATGCAATTTTAAGAATAAATCATAGCAGCATTCAAGTCTTATGTGTTTCAATACCCAAGTGCAATAGAAAGGACCATAGTTATTTTCAGTAGAGATTATAAAATTTGCTATAGCTCCTAATCAATGCCCACTTTGATGTCAACTACAAATCAGCTTTCTCAATATCTAGGATTGGAAAAAAATACTTTTACAAAGCATATCTTTGCTCTTACACTTTAAACTGAGAGAGCAGTATTTGCAACAGAAGTTGCCTGAAAAATCTGAGGGGTGGTTGTTTGCCTTTTTTTCATTTTTTTTACCGTAAGTTCTTACAGCTAGGCTGAATGGTCAGGATCTCTACTGAAGCAGAGTTTCCCTCTGGGAGATCACATCCAATGGGCATTCAATAGCCTACATGCTCTGTTCAGCTACTGACAGACAAGTATCCAAGTCACAGGATACAAACTGCATTCCTTAATGTACTCTTTGCAAATCAAATCAGAGTCGACTGAACATAGAGAGTGAACTCCCTGGAGCTGATGTCTCAAAAGGTGGCAAGAGTTACACTGCATATGGAAGCTGCTAGCACTGTTGTACATTCTATTTCCTGCCCACAATAACAAGAGGATTTTGGTCTCCTGGGCTGTCAGTCTATCATCTTTCATCAACATTAAATGCATACATAATAAATACAAGTTTTTAAAAACATATTTTTAATCTCTGTGAGAACGACTTTATTACCCACAGGAATCAATATGAAACTGCATTAACAATGAGAAGGAAAGTAAATCTGTCAATTAAATTTAGTGCTTTTTCTTCTGCAGTACTGAAATCATCTGTCCATCCTTTGAAACTGTAAAATGAAAACATTTGATATTTACAAAAAGAATGGGAAAAATTATCAAAATAGTATTATACTGACCCCTTCTGGTTATACAGTGGGAAAAACATTTCATATGGAAGCAGCTTTCTTCTCTCAATTGATTAAAAAATATTTATTTTCTTGGATATTAGATTATCAAACATTTATATTCAGCAATGCCACTACTTTTAGATGGCCAGTAGTTTTCTGGAGGATTAAGTAGTTAAGAGCATCCCTTACACAGAGGAGGAGTACAAGCATTAAATCACTTTTGCTATTTTCTTCAAAATTTATCTTGAGGGTTTTTTTAATGTTGTCATTATGTTTATTTTCCAGACTATTACAGGAAAAAAAGATATTGATAGGAACTTATTTGGTCACAGATGTAGCCAAATAAGACAACATACTCTATTCAGTTTTGGGGTTTTTTTCTAAATATAAAGTCCAGCAATAAAAATACTAAAATAGTTTTCTCTCAAAGTCCAACCATCAATTAAGATTTTATTTTAATTAACTAAAATAGGTGTGAAGCTTTTTTGCCTTTTGCATTAGGGTAGAAGTGTAGTGGAAAGACTGAGAAAAATCATTGTATGGCTTTTGCATCCTAACACCTTTTTTAAGAGGAAAGTTTATTCATTCATGCTGTAGAGTAAACAGGAATCTACTTCAACTTCTACCGTGCTCTCTTTGCTTTCTTTTGCAATTTTGAATGCTATAATTATTGTCAAACAGGCTGCTGTTGATTTTTAATGTCTTACAATTACTGGAAAGTAATGAATAGAAAAAGGACTTTGGATCATTCCTTTCTCTCATAATCTTGGACTCAATTAACTGAAGCTTCAAGTTTCAAGAACACTGGTACAATTTCTTTTAACAGACATAAACTGCCATATCGTTACTAGTAAATTCTGCAGAAATTCTTACTGGAAGTTTCATGAGCAAAAGGTCACATCCACTACTGGAGCAACAAGCTGCCTTCCAGCCACCTCTCAAAACATATTCAAAATGTGTAAAAGCAAAAGTGCTCTCATAACAGAATGATGGAAGCTGTATCAACCCTTAAAAGGATAAGCCAAAGGAAATGGTTTATCTAGGCACATAGTCAAAACACATTTAGTTATTCAAATTGTATCTGTCAAAGATAACAACCTTTACAAGATTTCATCTCTTTAGCAAATCTAAAAATGTCTGTGAATAAGATATACTCCTACAGTCATCTAAAACTCTGCAATACGTCCTGTAAAAATGGACAACTGCTACCTGGGATCCAAAGTTACTGTCAAAACTCTGTTTTAATATTAAATTGAAGAGAGGAAATGGTAGGAGGAAACAGGAAAAAGGTCTCTTTACAGAACAGGAACCGATGAACAGAAACTGCTGATTCTTCTACAGATCATTTTTCATTTACATTCATCTTGTGAGAAGACAAAACTGACACTTCTTATCCAGTTGCTCCAACATATTTCAACAGGACACAGTTGTCAGAGCACAAAGAACCTAAGATAACGAAGGGTGTTAGGGCTTTTTTTTGGAAGAGTAGTTTGGCTTTTTGTTTGGGTTCTTTTAGGGAAAAATTTCCACATTTGGAAACAGGGTTATGAAAGTAATTTAGATTTTTCTATCAGCTTTAACTGTAGACTATAATTAAGACATTAAACAGGAAACCCCGATAAGCAACTATAAAAATACCATATCTTTCATGGTATTTCATGTCACAGCAGAAAAATGAAACAGAGACTCTCCTCAAAGTCAGTGGCTCTCAGACTTTCAAAGTTACGGATCAGCATGACAAAACTGGGAATTAAAAACAACACACCCACCCACAGCATGGAACATCCTAAGGGAAACTTTTAAAAAATATGATCAATACAACCTTTTGGAAGGCAACTTAAGGAAAAACATTTCAGAAACAATTTCAAAGCAGGTATTGTTCAAGATGACAGCATCCATATAGCAAACATTTTGCTTCAAAATACTCATCCATAACCAGAAAGAATAATCTTATTTTTACAGAATAGATTTACATAGCTAAAAAATTATGAAACATGGCCATAGAAAATGCTGTCTTACCTTCCTTTTTTAACCATTTCACAATGTTTCCTTCTTCCATTGTAGGAGAAAGTGCAGGCATAAGAATTTTAATACCAGGTGTACCTGCAAAACAAGCACATGGTTATCCAGACTAAATACTTTTTCAGTATAATTATTTTCTCAATTAACTGCTTAACACAAATGAAATTAAAATTGCATGAATCTTAAAGACAGAACAAAAGATTCACTATTATGCTCTTTTTTTTAAGCTTACATACAAGCATGCCCTCCAAGGAGCACGAAGGAAAACAAGGCACACTACAAAAAGAAATGGAAATTCAAGAATTCTGAATTCCTAAACCTGAAGTTTTGCTGATTGTATCAAAATCCACCACAAGCACTACATCTTTCTTTCTCCTATCCTCCTCCTCCTCCTTGACCCAGGTTGTGGAATTTTTTCCCGATTAAAGCATATCTTTTAAATTAATAAATCCTTTGTGACCCTAGTACTTCAGGAACTTATGATCTGCCTTCTTCATTGATATTTTCCAATGTTTATTTATACTTTTTACTAGTTAACTATATCTTAGCAGAAATTGCCTAATTTCAAGTTTCAGTGATTTTATCTTATGCATCTGTTAAAAACCTGGAAAAATTTCTCATTAGTGTTTCTTCTCACGGGTGGGTGTCTACGGAGAGAACGGGTAAATTCTTAGACTTTTTTTCCTTTGACAAGCCAAATAAAAAGATCTGAAGAGTCCAATGTATTTAAGCAACACAACAACATAACCTCTTTGGCCCTGCAACACTCTGCACCAGACACAGTCAGCGGGCAGGTCACTGCACTTTGCCAGCTGACTGAGCTGGCTCAGTAAACCCACGCACAGAAACAGCACCGTGTAACAGCAACCTGCCTGCCATGTTAGTGGGATTCTTCCCAGGGCAGAGCTCAGGAATACAGCACATTCCTTGGCTTCGTAGCAAATTACATCTCTTGTCACTTGATCTGCTACACCAAAGCAGTAGTCTGACATTAACACAAGGGATACTACCTTTCTAACTTCCAAGAATAGTTTTGACGCCAAAAGAAAATATCTTTTTAGGTACAACTTTGTAAAAGCAGTTTTCCAGTACCTGGCTCATTTTTGAGGTTCTTTTTTAAACTATTACATCTGAATCTGTATTTAGTTAGAGAACAGAAACAGATACATAGAAAGTACGTTGTATACAACAGCAAGGTTCAACTCTGCTTCATATTCCCTTTTCTCTAATACCTATCAACAAGGGTTATTATCATTAAATAGGAAACAACACCACATTTCTCCCAGTTGCTATATTGCTTAGGTCAAGCAGAAACAGCTAAAAAAACTTCGAAATTAATCCTTTTTAATTTTTTTTTTACTCATTATCTGCTTTACAGTTCAAAATTCTTCTAGTTCTTCGTTGTGCTTTTTCTTCCAGAAGCTGTGCTAAGGTGCATGGAGGACAGGGAGGTGATTTGGGACAGCCAGCACAGCTTCACCAAGGGCAAGTCCTGCCTGACCAACACAATGGCCTTCTGTGATGGAGCGACTACATCAATGGACAAGGGAAAGGCTATGAGTATCATCTCTCTGGACTTCTGTAAGACCTTTGACATAGTCCCCCCCAACATTGTTCTCTCTAAACTGGTGAAATAAGGATATGATGGGTGGACTGTTCTGTGGATGAGGATTTGGTTGGATGGTCACATCCAGAGGGTAGTGGGCAATGTCTCAATGCTCCAATGGACATCAGTGAAAACTACCTCTTGGGGTCCTGGTGGATGAAAAGGTGGTCATGTGGCAGTCTTCTGGCTCACAGCCCAGAAGGCAAACCATATCCTGGGCTGCATCAAAAGCAGCATGCCCAGCAGGTCGAGGGAGGTAATTCTGCCTCTCTGCTCTACTCTGGTGAGATCCCACCTGGTGTACTGCATCCAGCTCTCGAATCCTCAGTACAGAAAAGACATGGATATGTTGGAGGGGGTCCAGAAGAATGCCACAAAAATGATGAGCGAAGGAACACCTCTTCTATGAAGAAACATCAAGAGAGTTGGGGTTGTTCAGTTCGGAGAAGAGAAGGTTCCATGGAGACCTTATTGCAGCCTTTTAATACTTAAAGGGAGCTTCTAAGAAAGATGGAGACAAACCTTCTAATAGGGCCTACAGCAACAGGACAAGGGGTAATGGTTTTAAACTGAAAGAGGGCAGACTTAGACCAGATATAAGGAAGATTTTTGGTGAAACTCAAGAACAGGTTGCTCAGAGAGTTGGCAGATGCCCCAACAGTGGAAATATTCAAGGCCAGGTTGGATGGGGCTCTGAGCAACCTAATCTAGCTGAAGATGTCCCTGCTCACTGCAGGGGGTTGGACTAGATGACTTTTAAAGGTACCTTCCAACGCAAACCCTTCAGTGATTTTTTAAAAAATGTGAAATGGAAACACTGTAGTGAACCCCTAATGACCTAAGCAGCCATCAGTGATCTCAACATTTTAAAATGCACCAAGAGCAGAAAGGGAGTAATTTACCCCCTAGAGCCCTCCCAGACAGCAACACAATCAGGATCATGCTCCCCCAAACACTTGTATTTTGTGGAAATCAGCCCAGTTGCATGGATGATGTTCCCAGAAGACTGCATGAGCAAATATACATATTTTTTGTCTCAGATTTACCATGGTACTTAAATGTTTTTCAGTTTAATATTACTCAAGACTGCAATGTTTAGAAATTTATCCAGACAATGTTCCTTGTAATGCTGACAAGTCCCATATGAATTACCTTCAAGGATTTTCTTTAAAAAGTTTATTCTTGCAACCTCTCATCTTGAACTATTACACAAAAAAATGGACTAACATTAAGTATGTGAATGCCTATCTATGTTCATTTTCCAAATATAGTTTTGTACTATTTGAAAAATGACTGACAAATTACAAGCTAACAGTAGGCTTTACACTATACATATTTATAAAGAGTATTAACAGATAGCAGCAAGCAGAAAAAGAATACATTACAGGATGCAAACAAGTGTTCTCAGTTTCATTGGTCTAACTCAACAAGTCTAACTTTGACAATCAAAACATTATTTTGAAGTCATATCCCACAAATATCTAGGACTACTGAGAACTAGTGGATAGAATTCCCAGAAAAAAAAGTGAAAATAATCGACATTTTTAATGAGGAAAAAATTAATTTTTAAACATGGTGCTTTACATGTTTCACTTCCACGAAGAGCCACTTGATCCATTTCCCAGAACATGCTTCGTACTTTGGCATAAATACAAAACTGAGCAATAAATTTGTGCAACTGCAACATTTTCCCTTCAATGTTATGAGCAACTACCACAAAACATACAATCCATTCTGGTCCTTTGATCAAGTCAGGAGAGAAGATTCAGCAGCAAGTACCCATTAAAAAGTCAAAAAAAAAAAAAAAGGATACAAAGCAGAAGGGGGAATTAAAAAAAAAGTTAAGGCACGTGTCAAGTCTGAAAATGAGAAACTGCCACTTTCTCTACTATTGTGCCCTACAGCAGGACTGGTAACTGTAATGGAGAAGCAGAACTCAAACTGACCTAGAAGGTCTCTGACTACATCTTTAATAGCCAATACAGTAGTTAACAATCTTCCCAGGCACTTAACTACTTATTACTAATAGTCCCACTAAAACAAAATCATGCCACACAGAATAAACCCACTTGACACTACATAAAAACTGCAAAACCTCTACCAAATGGGAATTCAAACAAATAAAATGGTAACTCAAAAAAATTCTTTCCTTCATCCTTCCTCAGCTTTCCACCTTCTCCATGAAGGGATTCAATGCATATTTAGGCTGTATATCAAACAGTGAGAAGAGCAGGGCTTTAAGAGAAGAACAGACCAGTAAACCTCTATCATTTCCTATAAACTACAATCTAAGAATCCCAATGACAGGGAATTTTGTATTTAAACTTACTCAGTGTAACAGTTTTATTACCTCTTCTTGTCCCCTTTTGATATGGAACCAACCACAGCATTCTGATACCAAAAAAGCCTGCAGTGAACTGAAGAGAAAAGCTTTAATGTGCCCCACAGAGCGGTATTTCATAACTTCCTAATTCATACTCTGTAGTCAATAACTGAAACATTTACTTCAACTTAACACCAATTCTAAGACTAAGATACATTAAAAACAAACAAAAAATTGACAGACCTCTGACATAAAGAGGTCATTCTATTTTTTCTATTTCCTATTTTTCTTCCTTCCCTATGACCAACAAACTAGGAATTCCATTTTGAATTAATTGTTTTAATTATGCAAGACAACTTTTCCTCTACCACCACCATAGACAAGGATAGAAACACAGAGAGAAACAAAAAACTAAAGTAACACAACCAAACTAGATCCATATGAGCCAATACTTCAAATGGTGGCATTTTCAGAAATAGAAAAGATAAAAAATAAAACTAATGCTAAAATAAAACTGACTTAACTTTAAATTCTCAAACTAGGAACCAAGAGTGAGTTTTATGTCCAGAAGAGCTGTAGTTTACCAGAGAAAACATGTCTTTGTTTTCATTTTAGAGGCCACAATAAACATTTAAGAAAGACAATGTCACCAAGATATGCACCACCTTGAAAAGCTGTAAGGAATATTAGAAGGGTTCAGAGAGGAAAGACTGAATGAGTTCAAAGAGTGATATATCCACCTTAAAACACAAAAGCTTACTGTAAGGAAGTAAAAAAGGTTTCACTCATTTCCATATCCAAATTTAGAAATTTAACTCCAACTAGATACAAAATACAGTCACCACAAAGATTGCGTGGAAGGACTGTAGACAAGAGGTCTCTAAAGAGTTAAATAACAAGACTAATTTCAAGGTAGGTAATCCTGCATTGGGTAAAAAGACAAACATATTATATGAAGAAAGAAGCAAATTTTTTCTAATAAAATTTGAAAATAAGTAACACTCATTTCAAGAAAGGGACAGACTTCCCTATATCACACACAGCAGGTTTTGCAAAAGGAAAAGATTTTCATACTGCAAAGCTGCAAAAGTAACGAGTGCTGGAAAGAAGGGAATACTGAGATCTAAACCACAGTCATTAAAAAGTCTCTGAACTACTACTGAGTTTTATTACACAAGCTTATTTCTTTAAAAGTGCACTTAAAACCCAAAGAGTTCATGCTCAGCATCACACCAGGACCTCATAACAATGCACCTGGTTATTATTTAAATGTTTTACAACTTGTAACTTACAGATCAAGTAGGGAAAGATTACATTTCATTTCAGCATCCAAAACTCTTCCCACATCTCTCAGAGACAGAGGAAAATATGGAAGGTCAATAGATGATCTGCCTGATAATTCTGCAACAAAACTGCTGAAAAATGCATCTTGAAAAGTTATTGTCATAACCTCACACCTTGATTCCTATGTGGAAGTGTATGCTAGACATGCAATTAATAAATACAAACTCCACTTCTCTGTTAAATAAAAAAATTAAAAAAGGAAAAAAATTACATAAAATACACATTCTATGCCCTTCTCTAATTAGTTGAAACATTACCTGAAGAGTAAGAGGACAGAAGTGTGGTGGAATCTCCAAACATGGACCCAAAAAACCACCAATTAAACCAATTAAAAAGTTTCTTTTTTTCAGTGCTTAGCTATACTTAACACCTAGAAAACACTCCCCTATTTTCCATGAGAACTTTTCTTCTTATCCACAAGAGAACATTTTCATATTTGAAGGCCTAATCTCCCATCACTCCATTTTCCTCTCTACATTCCAACTCCTTCAGGTGTTTTTACCTTTCCTAATTCTCACCTCTCTGCAATTTCTCCTTGCAGCCCATACGCATCCTAATGCACTTGCAGTGCCGCGGGAGACCAAAGCAAAGAGCACCCTGCCAAACAAACCCAGCTCATCCACCTCCCCATCACTGCTGCTCAGTTTCCGCCCAGCACCAGCGGCCTCTCACCCCAACACCCACCGGGCAACACCGGGCATTCATAGCTCCCTGCCCTCGCACAGCCTTCACTTCTTGCCCAGTTCAGGACGACCTGCCTCCCGTGGGAGGGACCCCAGGCTGGAGCAGGGGAACGACTCCGACTCCTCTACCGGAGCAGCGCCAGAACAAACCGGGATGGACTGACCGTAACCCCCATTCCCGTCTTCCTGCACCGCTGGGGGTGGGAGGGAGTGCTAGAAGAAAAGTGTTTTTAAGATTTGCTTTACTTTCCATTATCCTGCTCTGATTTCGACTGGTAATAAATCCAATTACTATCCCCGAGTCGTGTCTGTTCTGCACACGACAGCAGTGGCTGAGTGACCTCCCATTGCCCTTATCTCAACGCATGAACCTTCTCTCATACCCTCTCTCCCCCGTCCAGATGCGGAGGCAGTAACAGCGCGGCTGCGGTGGGTGCCAAACACCCAGCCAAGGTCAATCCACCGCAACAACCCGCCCTCACTCCTCACTCCCCGCCGCAGGTCGCCGCAGGCACATCCGCAGCAGAGCAGCCATCACGGCGGCCTGTCACTCACCCAGCAGCTCCCGGGTGCCGTGCAGGTGCCTCCATCCCGCTCGTCCGGCGACGGGGAGCCCCGCGCCCAGCGCCGCCCGCCCGGCCCGGAGCAGCCTCAGCGCCCGCTCCCCGCTCAGCCGCAGGGACGCCGCCATCTTTCCGCTCCCGCCCCGGGGCTGCCCCTCTCCCTGCCTGAGCAGAAAGAACCCGTCCCGCCCGCGGTGCCGCCGTCTCAGCCCTGCGAAGCAACGGCTTCACCGCCCCCGCCCGCGGCACCGAGTGCCCCTATTGCCCCGGGCACGAGCAAACGCCAACCGCAGGGACATCTGGGTCCCGCCCGCCCCCACACCTCCCCCGGTCACTGCCGCCGCCCGGCCTCTCCATCCCCCCCAGTCCCGGTCGGTGCCTGCGGTCGGGGGATGTCCGGCGATCCACAGGCGCCCCGCGGTGCCCGCAAGAGGCCCCCAGCGAGGACCCCGCGCCATGGCCGCCGCGGCGGGAGACTCGGAGCAGGTACCGGGGCAGGGGGTCCCCCTGTGGTCCGGGGAGCGGAGCGACCGCGGGGGCCGGGGCTGCCCATGGAACCACCGTAATTAGCATGTGCCTTCGTAGTTGCTAATTGTTAGAGAGGACCTGGGAGTGTTGGTGGGTGACAAGCTGACTGTGAGCCGGCAGTGCCCCGGCGGCCAGCGTGCAATGCAGCCGGCAGGAGCTGAGCATGCTCGGCCTCCAGTATTCGAGGAGTAATGGGCATGAAGTAAAACGCAAGAACTTCCACCTCAACATGAGGAAGAACTTCCTGACGTTGAGGGTGGCAGAGCACTGGAACAGGGATGTCGTGGAGTCTCCCTCTCTGGACACATTCCAAAGCCACGTGGACACGTTCCTGTGTCACCTGCTCCAGGTGACTCTGCCTTGGCAGAGGGACTGGACTGGATGACCACTAGAGACCCCTTCCAACCCTAAGAGTTCTGTGATTCTCTGTCAAGATATTAGGAAATTCCCTCCAGTTCCCAAAACGTTGCCAGCTGTCAGTTTGGCTGCAGCTACACGACTTGTGGCCCTTTTTATGGTAACTGATTTTTTTAGGTTTGTTCTGTGATTTTTTTCTGTTTGGGTGATTTTTTTGTTTTTGATTGGGGTTTTATACATCATCACAACCAGAAGGTGAGTTGGCAGTGTTGTGCTTCATCAGACGAAGCAAACACTGTGCTGGAGCACATGAAACATGACCTGGATGGGGCTCAAAGTACCTCTCTGGGTTGCGTGTGGCACTGGTCAAGAGACCAGTATGAACCTCAGCAGGGACACGGGGGTAATCAGCAGATTGGGTATTGTGGCCTGTTAGAAATGAGGGAATGAATCTTCTTGGTCTTAAAATAAAATGAGGGGCAAATGGAGTCGTCTTTATATGTAAAATATTGTTAGAGATATGAGAGGGAAGACCCTTTTTTTATGTATATAACTGTTAGGTAAGAGAGGACAGATTCAAGTCTTGTCAAGCAAGGTTTAGGGTAGGCATTAGGAAAATATTTCTAACCTGGAACAGTTAAATGGGTTGCCTGAGGATCCTGTGACTCGCTATTGTTGGAGGTTGTAAAGATGAGGTTAAAGTAGGACGCTCCAAACCTTGTCAAGATTGCCCCAGGCTGCCATCTCCATTAATTCACCTTCCCTGTCTCCTGCCTCAGAACCACTGCTGTGCTCTTGCACCTGTGCCTCCCCTCATCTCGTTCTGCAAGTCCAACACCAACTGGAACCATTTTCCTCCAGCAGCTGCAACAGTGTGCAGGTGTTCTGTCTGTTCAGAGGGACTGCGTTAGGCAAAGCCTCGGCTTGTTGTGCTTCTGTGGGCCAGGAGACAGTCTTGAGGTGTCACAAAATCCCAGTTCCCCTTTGCTTGATTCTTACAGCCTTTAGACCCTCAAGAATCACTCAGCATTCGGCTTTAGAGTCACTGGGGCATTGGAGTGATGGGGGACAGCAGTGACAGCAGCACTTTTTTCTAAATATTTCAGCAAAGATACTGGTACCAACTAACCAACTGCCTGCCAGTTTTGCTGTGATGCTTTTTCTTTTGCTTTTGTTCCCTCTCTTTTTTGGGTATTGACAAAATACTCCCCTCTAATGTGGATTCTTGCTGCTAAAATAACGTTTGTCTTGGAAACATCCTTTCATGGGCATAAATGACTAAGGTGGGCAGTAGAGCAGCTAATCATTTGTCATTTTAAAAAACTATTAAATCTTCTAGTTACTGCAATAAAAAAATTTGAAAAGGCCATAAATTATCAGTTTCAGTGGGAGGTTCGTAGTTGCTACAAAAACTGACAGTCCAAAGCTTTTAGCAGAGGAGGAATTCTCACCACATTGCTTTCCTGTCTCTTCATTAGAATTATTTTGTTTCTCACCTAAAAATACCCTCCCTTTTGCACTGTGTGGTGCTGAACGTGTTGTAGAAAATAATTTTTTTTGAAGACTCATGACATTATTTTTGCTATTTTGATTTATTTAATCCATTTCTATGCTGAAGACAGATTTTAAACAGATATCTCCCAGCTTATTCGTTGTACTTCTCTCACTTCATGTGTACAGTGTAGCACAGATCTGTTTTACCACATCAGACTTATCACTTCATGGCTATTCAAGGAAACCTCATCATGGTTTACTACCCATCAATATGATGTATCAGTGGTGTGATTTCATCTGTGCAGTCTATGCTTATTTCTGAGGAAAATACGTGATTTCTCAGCAATTTCTGAATGAGGGATACTTAATTCAGGCACTGTTTATTTTTATTTACTACAGTCTGTAAAAATATCCACATTGCAGTTCAGTTTTACACCTTTTGCAAATTATCCCCAAAACCTTTACAAATTTGTTCCACAAGCAGCCTGGGACTGCCTTCATTTTCATTCTATTAGATCCATGTTGTTTTCTGGGGTTTTGGGTTGGGAGAGTGGGTTTGTTTTGCTTTGGTTTTGAAATGATATTAGGTACAGTGATTTGAATAAAATAGGAAAAAAATATTTTTCCTTGAGCAAACACAGGCTTGTAGAACACAATCATTTTTTTAGATTTGTCTGCTGAAAATTTTCAGTGAATACTTCCACTCAGTTTCTGTTCAGAAGTTTACCAGCAAATTTGTTTTCTACATAATATTTAATGGTTTTAAAAATTAGTCACTTCTTTTAGTTCATGGAAGTTCTTGGAGTTTTTCTTCATACCTAACAGCATGTATAAATTTATGCTAAGATGACAACTGCATAGCAACAGAGAACTAAACTGTTCACGTCAGCTGTATCAGAAAACTACTGGGCCAGATTCTGACTGAGAAATAGGAAGGAAGACATAACCAGTGGCACCTGTACTTCAACTTATAAATCAAATTTTAAAGTACTTCCAACTGAGATTTGACAAAGGATAATCCTGTTAAGTTGCCTACTGCTTTCCCATGTGTTCACTCCCAGGCTCATTAGAGCAAGAACCATTTTTGTAGTTATGGAAAGTACTGTCATTTTTATTATCAGTAATTTTAGATATGAAATACAGTAATATTTTTATTTAGATAGTTTATGGTTATCATCAACATCTACCTATCCTGGAAAAATGCTGTTAAATTCTGTGAATTGATTTGTAATCCTGGAAATCTGCAGAAAAATAGTAAAAATTTCTTGATTATGTTTATTCTTGATGAGAGGAATTTCCAAACTTCTAGAAATTCTTTTTAATAAGTGTGAAAAGCACTTATGTTCTTCCATGGATATGAATTTTTCAGTAAATGTCTAGATTCATCAAACAGGGAAAATATGTAACAACTATAGGAGTGTTATAATCTAGGTTTTGTTATGGCTGTGTACATTTAATTACTAATAGCAATATAAACCTGTCAAAAATAGAAGAGACATAATTTTTCTTCGAAGTGAAAAAATACCAGAGTACTGTGTAGGTTACAAATAAAAATGAAATACAGAGGATTTAATTTTGAATAAGAGTCAACACAAGATACTGTGGGACTCAGTTTTGAGACAGGTGAATAGATAAAAATTATGTACAGCCATTAATTCTGTATAAATAAATCAGAACAACAAAACAGGGACTCATAGTTTAGAGATACTATGTGCTTGCTTTATATTTGTAAACATATGACACATGCATTAATGTTTTCAGTTCACTGTACATTTCAGAGTCATTAGTATTTGAAAAATGTTTCCCTAGTCAGAGTAAACTTCATTTGTCTTATTATTTTCAATGACAAAGAGCTGGAAAGTAGTGGTTTCATTTTCAGTTGTTTGAATGGGGAAGATCTCAGGTGGGTTTTTTTCCACTGTTAGTTTAGGTGTTTGCTTATTTGGCCTGGGGTCTTTTTTCCTTCGTATACGCTTTTATCTGCTGTCCTAATTGTTTCAGGTAATGTGAACTGGTGAGAGTTCAGTTCGTGGTTCCTGACTGCTTCATGAGTTTCCAGGATTGCTGGTTAGAGTCTTGTTTCGATTGCTTCAAATGAGTAAAATGATGATTTTTTTAATATATTAAAAGATACTTTCAATAACAGAAAGGAAGTCAGAGGAGGCAGGAATAGCATCTGAACTGAATGCCAGTTCACATGAAACCCATACAAGAAAAAAAGTGGCTGTGTTACTGAGGTAGTGTAGGTGGAAATATTACCCCATCCCTGGGAGATAAATTGACATAAATATACTTTTCTGTTTCTCTACTTCTAATTTCCTGGTTGATGGGTTCAGTCATATCAGGATATTTGTGAAACCAAATATGATTTTTATTTTTACACTGGTAAAGGGGGAAAGATTTTGGCTTTTTATTCTCTCACATAAGCTAAAAGAAATACTCAAGACAATATGTACATGCATAAATTCAAGCACATAGAATGGATTAAAGTAGCATCTCACAGCTTTCTCTGTGATTACTGGTTACATTTCTCATGTAAATGATTCCCATATTCAAAATTTTTTGTTTTTCAGTGTAGTACTCACTTATTAAAGACCACTACCTGTGAAGAACAGCTTTCTTAGCTGTATATGTTCAGTGC
This sequence comes from Lepidothrix coronata, assembly GCF_001604755.1. Classification (NCBI taxonomy): domain Eukaryota; kingdom Metazoa; phylum Chordata; class Aves; order Passeriformes; family Pipridae; genus Lepidothrix; species Lepidothrix coronata. The sequence continues at coordinate 9,047,524 of NW_016690181.1, forward strand.
AGAATCATGTTTAGGATTTCCAATAAATAGTTTTGGCTTGGTTCTGGTTTAGATTAACTATAAATGAATCTCTGATGCTACAGATACCTTTGGTTAATATATAGATACAGATTTACTCACTGATTTAATAAACAATGGAATATGGAAAAATTAAGAACTTCTTTTTCCTTCTGAAAGAAAGGTTAAAATAATGCAATTTACCTTCTGGCTAAACTGCATGTGAAGTAACCTCATATTGTAAAAATGTAGGAATGTGAAGTTCACAAAATAATTTACCTATATTTTCTATGCTATTTTTGACTGCTGTTTAAAAATGTAAAACAACTAATAAAATCTGTTCTGCTGAAATTTGTAAATCAAGCAAAATAAATTCACAGAAAACATAAATTAGACTGTTGTATGGCAGTACGACAGTACTACTCCTTTAAACTCAGTTTCGGAATTTAAATTCTTAGGTTTGTGGCGTATCTGATGTTTTTTATTTATTTCTTTAATTTATTTTTAGGATAAGTTACATCCAAGGAATCTTATCCCAGAGCTTTGTAGACTGTTTTATGATTTAGGCTGGGTAACAGGAACTGGTGGAGGAATCAGCTTGAAACATGGGTAAGTAATGATGAAAGAGAAACAATGTGATGGTTAGAGAGGGGCTGGCTGTGTTTAGTAGTTGGTGAGGGCATTTCAGCTCCATGAAAAATGAAAGTCAGGAGTGAGCAAGAAAGCAGAGGGGGAAATGAACAGTCTGTCAAATTTAACCATATAGAAGGGAGCTGACTAGTCTGGATTAATCACTGCAATCCCTTCAATGGGGAGAGACAACTTCAGAGAGGGACTTTTCTCTGTCCTTTTCCTATCTTTGTTGAAGGTAGATGAATTGTCTTCAAAGAACAATGCATTCCCTCTTTTTCATTTTGCTGACTATGGAATTTAGAGTGGGTTACACCAGGCACAAGGCTTTCAAATGCCTGTGGTTAAATGAGATCAGTCTCACCCTAGACATTTTGCAGGCAAGTAGTTTCCTTTAAGCAGGAGATTACTATTCTACAGAGGTAATAGCAACAATTTTTGGTGTGTATGTGCTGCTAAGAAGCACTGCTTTGTGTTTTAATTTGCTTGTCTCCCCGCATTCATAATTTCCAAGCTTTTGTGGAGACAGGGCTCCTCTCAGTGGCCACAAAAAAAAGTTCTCATTCTGCAAAATGCCTTACACAGAGCCTAAAATTCTGTCCCCAGTCACAGGGTTGTGATACTAACTTGAGAGTGTCTGACTTCTCATTTTCTTATATACATTTGCATGCATGCATGCACAGCCATTGCTATTCAAATATATATTATATATATATATATTTTTATATACAAGAAAAGATTCTAAATGCAAATATTTGTGCCATTTGGACTTTGTGCAGGTCATTTCACCTCCCTGATTGATTTTTACCAGCAAAGCAAGAGCAGTAATAACAATGTGAGCAATGATAAGAGGGTTATTTTTTGTTTTCAAAGCTGTCTATGGAAGGATCTTTCTAGCACTAATTTGTTATCAGTAGCTAAATGTAGCCTATTTTCTTTGTCATTTCAGTGTGACTCATGTTGGTTGTGGCAAGACAAATGGCATTATCAGAGAATTCACTAACACAGTAGTATAGTTTTCCTCAGCAGTTCTGTTACTTGGTTGCTCAGACTACACCTAAATAAATACATGTTTTAGTTGATATCAATATTGTACATGGTCTAGGAGTAGTTATGTGTGTGTACTATACTGCTTTATATCTACAGTAGCAGTAGCTTTGTTTCAAAATGAGTAGCTACAAGGCAGAGATCAGACTATCTTAGAATTGTTACATAGGAAATAGTGAACAATTACAATTTGATTCAAATACAAGAACTGGTTTTACCAGCTAATCCTAATCAGCATTACTCACTGTGCATATCAACTATTCAGAAAAAAAAAATGCCACTTTGGACGTGGGTTAACATACTAAAAAATGGATCTAAAATTCATTGTCAGATATCTTGTATTTTGAAGGCTGTATTTCATCATTAGAGTTTCCCTTTCTGGTTAAAAAGAAAAAAGTCTGTTTTTAAAAAAAAATTGCATGTCTTTCATTGGTAACTGAATCACCACTTGATTTCCCCATATTTTGCTCTCTCAGTCATCTTGCTCATGCAAGGGACTAAATTAATGCAATGTTGGCAGTGTTAATTCATGAATGTTAAAAATTACAAATATGATAAAGCTACATTTTTATGTACTTCACAGATATTTTACCCCTATGGGTATGCATCATCTTAAGAGTTTTTATTTTTGGAAGAGTTAAAATCACAGAATTGTTTAGGTTGATACAGACTATTAAGATCCTCAAGTCCACATAAACCTGCCACTGCCAAGTTCACCACTAAAACACATCCCCAATTACCATACCTAAAGTGTTTTGAACACTTCCAGAGATGGTGAGCCAACTGCTCCCCTGGGCAGCCTGTTCCAATGCTTGATAACCCTTTCAGTGAAGAAACTTTTCCTAATATGAAATCTAAACCTCCCCTGGTGCAACTTGAGGCCATTTCCAATTTTCCTGTTACTTGTTACCTGGGAGAAGAGTCTGACCCCCACCTGGCTACAACCTCCTTTCAGGTAGTTGTAGAGAGTGATGAGGTCTCCCCTGAACCTGCTTTTCTCCAGTCTAAACAACTCCAGCTCCCTCAGTCTCTCCTCATAAGACTTGTGATCCAGATCCTTCACCAGCTCCATTGCTCTTGTCCAGGAATACAAACTTCTCATGGTCTGTAGGAAATGTATCTGTAACTTGACTAATTATTCACTAGATGTCTCTATGCTCCTGAATTTACTATGTGACTGTTGAATCCAAATAGTGATTACAATTGAGAGAGATAATCTAGTTGGGGGTTTTTTGCTAATAAGGAGAATAATTCAGACACCATCTTAAAATAATTTTAATTTAAATCAATTTTTGTAGTTTTCGTTCATGTAGACCTTGCAAGAAGTGATGCACTTCTACTTGAATTTCATTTAATTTCATTGTATCAGTGTTATCTCTATCAATACAAATAGATATACAGCTGCACAAAAAACCTAAACTGCACGGTTAAAAAGAAAAGTATTTATACTGAAGAATGCTACAGATAATTATTACTGTTTATAGGTAGTCTGTGGATTTTTTAGTAATAGTTTTGTGACTTGCTTCGTCACAGATCAGTATCTGCTTGCAATTTCTCATTTAATTTTTATTCTGAATTCTGGGAATTAGAATTTGAATTATTGAAGGGAGAGGCTTTTTTTTGGGTAGGAAAAATAAGGCTGCACTTCCTACTTCCTCTTACAAAGGTGAAAGTAGGGTTTTGTACCCCTGCAAGTTAAAGATTTTATAGGCCCTTCTACAATTTGGTTCTATTTTGATGACCATCTACTTGTCAATGTATAGAAGGAACAAGAAAGTTCTTAGGGGCTAGATTTGCTATTTCCTTTTCAGGGATCAAGGGCTCTAATGCCTGTGCAGTTGGAAAGTCATTGTTCAGCTGTGTTTACTGATTTTCCCCGTCTGCAACTTTTCATAGGAATGAAATCTACATCGCTCCTTCAGGAGTCCAAAAGGAAAGAATCCAGGTACGTTAAGCTGTACTTTTACCTCAGAGCTCGTTCTGAAATACAGGAAAGTGCCTTTGGTTAGAGTTTGGTTAGAGTTTCATTTTTTCTTATGTAAACTTGGAAACTTGCGCTGTTGAAACAGCTTACTGAAACAACTGCTGATTTCTCCCAGTACTCCACTACCATAGCAAGCCAGTATGTGTTTCAGTGGCCAGTGTATATTAGTCTTGAAGATCTCTTTGCTTTAAATGAGCACAAAACTGTGTGAGATTTGAACTCAAGTGCGGCTTTATTTTTTGTCAAGCTTGAGTATCTTTATAGCTGTCTGGCCACAGTTTCAAGTTACTCTGGCACATACATAAAGAAGCATTAACACCTCGTCACTGTTTATTTTCATTTGAGTGATTACAAATATTTTTCTTGATAGTCTCAGTAAATATTTGGGCTCTCCACATGAAAAGGTGACCTTGTCTATCTGTCTCTTTTCCAAAAAAAACCCCAAAATGTAAGTGAAGGGGAGAATGGTAAATGGTAACTATTTGATGACAGCAGGAACTCCCCCAGAATAGCATAATATGTGGAAAGGATTTATCATTTCATAGATCTGAGGATAAATACCATGAGGAGTAAAAGGAATCCCTTCACTGATAGAAACACAGGGTTTAGCAGCATTGTTTGGGGATGTGAACAAGTAAGGCAGGCAGAGGTACGTAAGATAACCATGATGGTCTCTTCTGTGCTATCAGTAGCAGTGGCTTGAGTGCAGTGAGTGAGGAAATCTCTTGCAACTGTATTTTCTGCTGACTGTTAAAATAACATTAAAAAAGAAAGTTTTATTACTGCCCTGGACAATTCTTTGTACTATTATGAGTATCTAATTGTTGCAAAGGTACCATTCATGTAAAGCTACTAAAAGCAAGGTTTAAAAAGAAATAGTTCTACAAGTTGAATAGATTATTTGTAAGTTTAATTTGTGTCCTTTGTTGGTTCTTTAAGTGGGGAAGGAAAAATACATCTACATTTCTTTTTTTTTTTTAATCAGTTACTACTTTTCCTTTTGATCTGTTTTCTGTTATTTAGGTACAAGCTGTCTCCTTTCTGAGAAAATTGTAGATTTACAAATACCTGCTTAAAATCCCTCATAATAAAAAGAGTACCTAAAATTAATTCCCATTACACAATGTCAGTAAGTACTATTAGCAGCTAGAATAAATGTGGTACATTCCAGCACTTTTATAAAGTTAAAATCACATTCTATATTAAATATACGGTGCATATGTATTTGTTTCCCTAGTAGGAAAACAAAGCTATTCAAGTCATCACAGGTCAAAATAGTTTCTTCATTCTTACAGCCAGAAGATATGTTTGTTTGTGACATGAATGAGCAGGACATCAGTGGTCCTCCACTGCACAAGAAGCTAAAGAAAAGCCAGTGCACACCTCTCTTTATGAACGCCTACACTATGAGAGGTATGTAAATGTTTTTGGTTCATCCATGTCTGAAACACTGTAAATGTACATCCACAAAATTGATATTCAATACCATATTTTTTATACATAGAAGTTACAATGAAATAAACATGAAACTGTAAAATAAATTGATTTGCGCAGATATATATACAATGGAAGAGAATCCATAGTAACATCCTGTCAGTGTCATTTACAATTTGCAATTTTATCTTTTTGTGTAGCTATTCCTATGATCATCATCACTAATTTTTAGTGCAGTATATTGGTAGGTTGTGGGGGGATTTATAGCAGCTTTAAACCAGTAGTTTTGCCTATCCAGCAACTATGGTTTAGATCCCATTGCATCCATTGGCTGAGATTAACAATTATGAATTATGATAGATGAAAAAGGTATGAAACTTTTCTCTTGCAAGTGGACAGTAATAGTGAGCTTTTGATGTTGTGTAAGATTTACATCTGTTGTTTTAGAAAGGATTTAGGAAGTCTCTTCAGGTCTTCCTGCACAAGAAGCTTACATGTGTACCTGAGGAATGGCAACATTGCAACTTTATAAGTAGATTATAATTATTGTCTGCCCATTTTTCCATCATGACACAGTAAGGTAATGAGAAATGTTTTTTCAGAGAGTCAGTAGATAATTGAAGACATAAAAACAAAGTAAAAGTCTCTAAACTTTCATTTCACAAATAAGTTTGGGAATTCTTTAAAATCTCAGAACTCTGATAAAATAAATAGTGTGTTTCAGTCATTGCAGTATGTAAAGAAATGTACAAGTAGTGTTTCTCCTTGAATTTGTACAAGTAGTTTGTCTCCTGGAATTTGTCACTAACTAAAAGTTAACACTAGTGTCCTAAGACAATCTATAATTATCCTTTATAGGTGAGTAATGATCTCATATTTTCATTTAGGTTGCTGTATATTTTTTCCTCTAATGCAGTAGATCACCGTTTGCTAAGAGACCCAATCAAAGGAAATTAATCAAGTATGTGAATAAATTTTTTCTAATAGATACATTTTAAAATTAATTCTAAATTTTTTTCTTCTTTTTGTGTTCTTAGGGGCAGGTGCGGTGATCCATACTCATTCCAAGGCTGCTGTTATGGCTACCCTTCTTTACCCAGGGACTGAGTTCCGTATTACCCATCAGGAGATGATAAAAGGAATCCAGAAGTGTACTTCAGGAGGCTATTACAGGTACTTCTCTATATTTAAGAAAAGAGGCATGATATTTGATCATTTGTTTTCAACAATACAAATAGATGATGAGTTATTCAAGTTATGTGCATTTAAGTGTGTAATATGTTAGGAATAAGAAGTAAAAAGACCTCTGGAATAAATGAGTCATTGGCTTTCTGTAAGGTCACAAGCCTGTGGAAGAGATCTGAGATAAAATATTGTAATGTCAAGGCTACTGTGGTCTGTTGAGCTACAGCAACAAACCAAATAAAGAGCTACATCCTGAGATGCTGACACATCTATACAGTGTTAAGCTGAAACTGGAGCCAACCAACATTAGGTTGCATTGATAGCATGTGAAAACTACATTTGGGTGGACTTCACATATCACTGCCTGTGCTAGTTTAGGGCATGTTAAGAGAGTAGAGGATTTCAGATTTTACTTGACAGAGTTTGAAAGAGAATTCAGAATAAACAGCTCATTAAAGATAATGTTATTACTTTTCAAGGATGAGCTCTGAGGTAAGTGCTGAGTTATTCCAAATTATGTGTGATGGCTTGTTTTGAGGTCTCCACCCACAGAGTGTTGAATTGGGATCTGCAAACAACATTTATATAACATGTGACAAGTAGATGAGAAATTGAAATGTTAAATTCTTTCCACTTTTTGATGTTAATTTTTGTATCTAACTATTGCCCTTTGGCAAGGGAGCAAGCCGTATGTGATTTTATGCCCAAGCATATTTTGTTCCATTTTGGTTAACTTGCCAACCTTTACCTTCTTGTCAGCATTAGCATGTGCATTTTTAATGTGGCAAAATACAATCCCTTGTATTGAATTTTCTAACAACACTAATTTTAAAAACATCCACATCAATTTTCTATTTTGGATATGCATTTTGAACTCTCAAATATTGCTAAATATTAGTCAGGAGACATAGTATTTTAGTCAGGAGACATAATATTTATCGGGTTCCATATCTCCAAGTTGTGTGGTATCACCCTGTTAATTTACCAGAAAAACTGAAGAAATCAAAGCTTCAGATTATATGGTTCATAAGCACATATTTATCCATACTAGAGCGATTCCACTGTCTTGCCTCACAGAAGGGTCCCCATTGAATTCCAAAGAAATTTGATAGTAGAAAATGGAACCTTTCAAGAAAGGGATTGAAAGTGTGTTGTTTCTAATTGGAAGCTATCCACGAAAACGCTACAGATATGATAATCAGAAGTATTTTTTTGCCTAAATACAGCTCCAGTGATGCCAGAGTAATTTTCCTTTCAACTTCTGTAGAAGGAGAATTAGATCAGTAGTAAACAGCTTTGAAAATCCAGACTATGACAAGGTATTTTAAATTAAGTTTTGACTAAATGTAGGCTGCTTATATTTCCATAAAACTAAAGACATATCAAGTATTTAGCTCATTCAGAGTCTTCTTGACATTTTGTAGATACTAGTTTTTGATAAAAAGCTTATGGTTATCATTAGGGATCAGTTGTATTATTTATACCCACATCCAAGCTCACGTAGAAAGCAGAACCTAGGAAGCCAATTCATTAGCTCATTTGGCCTCAAATGTAGTTTTGGTGATCAGTATATATGAGTCAAACTGCAAATGCCACTTAATTTTTTTCATTCACTATTTTTATAGCTTCCTTGAGAAAGTATCAGCATTGAAAACTGTAAGGGATGAGACTTTAATTTTCTGAATATTTGATTTGAAGTACAAGCTGTTGCTTTGGGGTTTTTTACCATTGCTTTCTTTCTGTGTTTTATAAAAGTAAGTACTACTAGCATCCACTCATGAAATATCTAAGTGATCTCAATGATAAACCTGAACCTGAAGTGGGGACTTATTAAAACTATTTAAACAAGTTTCTGCCAGTGTTAATTAAGGTTCAAACAATGCCAAATATCCCAGTCCTCCTTCAGAAGAACTCTTAGGCAAGTTCCACTGAGTAACATGCATAATCTTGTCTTTGGAACTGGGGTTCTGAGGCTCTCTTAAGATCACATGTAGCCCACCAATGACTCCATCACAGAGAATTTATTTTTCATGTGTTGACTCTACTTTCTATTTATATGCCTTAGAAGGACAATCTTCCAGGGGCTTTTTGGACTACCTGAATTAATTTTTTTCTGCTCTCCAGCAAACAGCTTCATTTCCTTCTTCATGATATGATTCTTTTAAATAATTTAATCTGAGGTAAAGCTTGTAGATGATGCCAATACAGGATGGAGAGTTTGAAAAAGTTGTAAAGAGACCCAACTACAAAGTGATATGTGAATAAACAGCTACACCTAATAGATTAAAGTGTTATTTTCTTTTTGTGCCTCAAGTGTAGCTCAGGTATTGCCAGCATAGTATGTGTTTGGGAGTGAGAGATGTTCCTGAGAATTCTTATGTTACAGCATGACTCACAAGAGAAGATATCATTAGTGCTGAAAATTTATTAACATCTTTACACAGTCAAAGGAGAATCTCTTTCTTAGGGAAAAGCTTCATAGATCCAAGCACAGGGTTTTTTTAAATACATGAACATTCATTTTTCTTTCAGATATGATGATACACTGGTGGTTCCCATTATTGAAAATACACCAGAAGAGAAGGATCTCAAGGAAAGAATGGCACGTGCAATGGAAAAATACCCAGACTCTTGTGCTGTATTGGTCAGACGTCATGGTGTTTACGTGTGGGGAGGAACATGGGAAAAAGCCAAAACGATGTGAGTACAATTTAGCAACGTGCTGTCTTTTGCTGCTATACCTCAAAACCTTAGTGAACTTAATGTCATGTGTGTTTTCAACCCATTGACAATGATTCAGAACATTAAGGCCGCACTGCATCTATGGGGAGCTTTTGGGAGTGGGTTCATCCATAATTCCAATGCTTGCTTTTTCTTTCATATCATTGTTGGCTAATAAGGTTGCCAACATTTTCCTTTCATATGGACAAGTCCTTCCTCATATGAAACCTGCAGACAATCCCTGCTTTTATATGACACCTGCCAATACTGTTTGTGTAGTCTTCCCTAGTACCAGTTTTGGAATTTACTTCATCTGCTGATAGAAATGCAACAAAAATGCTGGGCACTTTCCATACCACAGTGTTGGAAGTAACAGAGCTGTCCATTCAGACTATTGCATTGGTGATATAAAGCTTAAGGAAGGAAAATACTAGTTTTCATAAAACATGGTAAGACTTGAGCCTTACTAACATTTCACTTTTTTTCCTTATTAATTTTAGGTGTGAGTGTTATGATTACCTGTTTGATATCGCAGTGCAGATGAAGCAGCATGGGCTGGATCCTTCAAAACATCCAGCCGGAGAAAACGGGATCTTGTAAATGTCAACAACATTTATATTCAGGTGTGAATTTATCTGTAAAGGTGATCTGTTTGGAGGGAGGGACTACAGATGACACCATCACTTCAGTCTTCTTTCCCACTCAGGAAACTTCAGTATTGCTCATCTTCCCCCAATCTGCTTTGTTACCACTTCAATTATATCTATGCCTGAAATAACGCTCCTTTTCCATACAATACAAAAAAAAAAATATGTATTAATAGTCGAGTATGTTCTGTCCATATTTAGCACCTATTTACAGCATGGAGTGCAATTGCTTTTTAAAACAAAACAGTTCAAGCATTACCACTAAGAGCAGTGGACTAAGAATACCCCAGCCTAAATAATAAAAAATATAGTAAAAAAAAAATATAGTAAAATAATCTATACAGAGACGTCTGAACACCCACAGTTGTTCTTCATCTTGCAGGATCAGGTTTGGTATCAGTCCATCCCTGGTGTTACTTGTATGGTGGATTGGTTGGGGGGTTTTGTGGATTTGGTTTTTTCCTTCAGCGGACTTGGCTGGTTGCAGTTAGAGTTTCACTGGTTACTGTCACCTGTTTACCTCATGCAGCGAATTACCTTGGCTTTCTGTTTTCTAGTGTAGCAATGATCGGTTTTGAAAGTTTTCATAAGAAATTGTTCAAAGTAAAAGCACACAGATAACACAGATAACATGAAGGATCCCTGAAACAGTTCTCACAAAAGCAATGTACAGCTTGGTATGGCAAAACACAGTGGTAGCATAACACTTCAGAGTTTGAGACACCTCTTCCTGAAAACGTAAGCAAGTTAAAAGATTCCAGTACAGAGATTATAAAAGGACTTCTTGGCCAAAGTGGTGGCGTAATTAAAGAGGATAGGCTAACTTGTTGCAGAGTTGTGCTATCAGATAATCCACTGCACCCACCAGGTTTTCATCAGAAGAAATGACACATGGTTGCTTAGGCTGCGTGAGCCCGGAACAGACGGGGACTTGGATCATTAGCCTTTATGCCCACACTGGAGGACGAAGCAGCTGGACAGGAGGCTTCCTGTCAGTGAGTCTCTGTGTTAGCAGACATTTGGAGTGCTGCCAGTGCATACAGTGATAAAGACATATTGGCTGCCACACCTGCACAGAACTACCTCATGGCCCATGAGAACCATTCTAAAATTACACCTCAGCCCCTACAGTTGAATAGGTTGGGCTAATGTAGTGGCATTAATATTCCTTTGCCTATTTATTATGACTGAATGCCTAGTTTTAGAATATTTTCGCTCTTACCTTGTTTCTCCTGTACAGGTTTCTTACATGGTGATGGGAGTTCCAGATTTCAGCTCATGCTGTTGAAGCCAGAAGGGGGTGCTGTTATACTCAGAGGATTGACAGATGCCAGCAGGCGGTTTTGACTGTTCAACGCATCCAAGAAGAAAAGGAGACTTCAAAACAACTGAATTGCTATTTATGAATCCTGTCAAGTGCTACAGTAGGAGGAATGAAAATTGAGATGCAAAAAAAAGATTTTGAACAACTATGGAGAACTAGCATGACATTTTGTTTGTGTGCCTTAAAAATGGATATTTCAACAATCTGCATTGGCTGATCCTACTGTAATTCTACATCATTTAAGTTGTTATAACTCTCTATTTCTGAAAGTTATAGTAGCTTTTATTCTTCAGGAAAAAAGTGAGGACAACCCCTTAATTAGAAGTTAATAAAGTTTAAAGCATTGTTTGAACTGTGATTCCTTCATGCCATGTTCATAGGGTTGTTTTTTTTTTTAATTAAGCCTGTAGCATATGTATTTTTAAATTCTCTTAATTGTCATTATAATGAGTAGGAAACACATAATTTTATAGTGTATATTTTGTAGTTATTACTGAAAGATTGCTCTGGGTCTTGTCTGGTTTTTACATCTTTACATTCTTTCACTTTGAGTAAGATTTTGTTTATTGCAACTTTAAGACAGCTTTTTATGACCTCTGCTTAGCCCCCCTAAGGTAGATTTAATCAAAGTGCTCATTAAAACATCGTATCGCATATTTATGACACAGTGTCTTTCAGGATCTTCTGCAGTGGCTTCCCAGTGGCCTTGAGTGTAAGCCTTGAGTGACCAGTTTTCTGACTGAGCGTTGAGGCTTTATTCCCAAGGGGGAATTGAGACGGGGTAAGCACTGACTGACCGTGTTCTCTGCTAGGGGCCTTGCATTCCTGCCACTTTCCCCTACATCATCTCTGGCACTTTTTTGAGCTTCCATGAGGTTAATTAACTCTTCAACCTAAAAGGAAACTACTGTGGGAGTGGGGGAAAGAAAATTACTGAATTGTTTCCTAATAAGGCACTGGTAAAATGTTGAATCAAGTCAAAGGTGGGTTCAAAGAGATCCAGAGCCAGGGCAAAAGATGAGATGGCTGATACTGGAGATGGCAGACAACACTTTCCCCTTTTCATGGAGATGACAGTTAAGTTCAATGTCTTGGAAATGTTGGACATGTTTGTCTTTCCCTACTATACAGTGCTGCAGTGTGCAATCTTCAAGCATTATGGGGGGGGTGACCTTGGTTATTGTGAAATAGTGGTTATCACTACCTTATTGCAGGTTGTATGTTTATCAATACATTTTTTCAGTATTAGACACTTGTTTGTCAGTGGTAAATATTTGAACTGCCTGATTTCTGCAAAAAGTAAATTCCTGTGGTATTCTGATGATGCTTTCAGAATAGATCATATTTGTATAATTCCATAATACTAATGTTCTGTAAGTATAAAGAATGTATAAAGCAGTATATTTACACTTAGTATTGGTTTATTTTGCATGTATAATGACAAACTATAAAAGAACATTCATGAGGAAAGGTTTTTTTGCCAAATATATTCCTCTAGGGTCATGTTAATTACAAATATTCACTTTCTCATCCAGCTCCAATTTGCCACTCTGTAGCCTTTCTAAAATTTGTGTAAAACATCCAATTTCTATAGTAGTCAAGAAGTTTTGTCATATAGGATTCCAAGATGTTTGGAGTCCCATTCAGTGATACAGAACTGAGCTAAATGCACTCTTCTCATGCAAACTCTCATCAAAGAAATTAGTACCTTTACAGCTTTGGTGGCTTATAAACTTGTGAAATGATTACTGTTTTCTGGAGTGTTCAGAAAGCTCCTCCAGTTCAGATCCAATTATGTAGAACAAAAATAGGAAAATTGATCAGGTGATTTAAAACTTCTAAGCTCACATAATTTTTAAGTGTATATCATTTTCTGATGTGAATTGTGGGCTAATAAGCCAGCTAGATATTTTTGTACGTTTGCAGGAAAAGCTTGATCTCCATTGAGCCGATTATCTAGGTTTAGTATCACCAGATAGGCTTATGTCAAAATGACATAATTCCCATTTCAAGTGGCTCATCCAAAAAGCTAAGTTCCAACATTTCTCAATAAAAGTAACTTCCTCCCAAACATCCTGTTTGCTTTCCAAGAAGGAAGTAAAACTGCAGAATACAGCATCTTGAAACATTAAGAGATAGAACTCATAACTTAGAGTAAGCAGTTATGATGCCAATATATATTCTGTAGTGAAAGCTGTAGTGCCTGAACAACTGGCATCCTATTTGCTTTATCTCTGAAATTGTAATTTAAAAATTAACATTAAAAAAGCTCACTGTCTAATGGAACAATACAAATTCATTAGTAGCCTTCTTCTAGGTTGTTTTTTGCCATGCTTTTTGGGCAAATAGGTTTGCAACAATTTCTTGCTGTTTTACAGGAGATGGCAAATTGGCAAAAAAATCCCTGGAGCACGTTAAATGGATTACTATTGTATCAAGCAGCAGAAAAAAATACCCAGTTCGATATTAATCCTTCCTAATTTCAAAACTGTTAAAAAAGCTCTGAGCAGATACAAGTTTAGGCATTCCTACGGAAGAGAGTTATCTCTAGAGATTTGTAAGCAATAAGGAAATTAGGAGAATGCTTCATTTTTCAAGTTGCTTTGGACTTTCATTTAGGTTTTGTTCTAAGGAGAGGTGAACCCTTGCAGGCTTTGTTTTTGTTTTCTTTGCCTACTTGTTAAGTGAAATTTAAATTGTGCCTTACAGACCCAGAGCCCTCTGAGCTGAGAGACTTTTGTAGCAGAGTGTGTGGAGGTGCCTGTGACTGCGCTTTGCTACCAGCTCTTTAAAGCTTTCATAGAAGTCGGTGGATCTGTATATTTGGCTTAATTTCAAGCCAGCTTCATGTTAAAAGCTGTTACTCCAGAAGAATACTACCCAACATGATTTTTAAAAGAGCAGATTTTTAAGTCCCTGAATCTGGAAAAGAGCTGTCAGGCATTTATCCTGGTACTACCCAAGGTTTTACTATGTAAATCAGATGATAAATAAAATCTCACTATTTTTTGGTTGACATCATTAGCACAGGGTCATGTTTCTGTTAAATTTGAGTGCTAGGGGTTCAGCATACTGAGTGCACCATTGCAAAATTATTTTGGAGGTGAAACCTCGAGTGTAACCACAACCATTGTCTGTTTCTTAGGATTTTAATCTATTGAAATCAAAAGCATTTCCATATATTAAATTTTTAATCTTTTCTATAGTCTTAAGACTTAATCTAGCATCTACTAGATTTTGCTAGAACAGTCAGAAGAAAACTAGTGACTGGCTAGTGCTCAGTACAGAAAATGGACTGAGCAGGTTTGTCTAGATGGGATTTAATGGGGAATCGTGGAAATTCACGTCGTCTGAATAACATTTACAAACATTCTCTCTATATATACTTGCATATGTGTTGGGTTTTTTTACTTTTAAGATACTGTGCTATTGTACTAGCAAGTTTCTCTCATCTATGACAGATAAAATTACAGGTTTAATCTCCAGAAACCAGATCAACAAGAATTTTTTTAAATAGTTAAACATAAATTCTTGCTCTTTAATGAGCCTCACATTAGCTCCGATTTCTCTGATGGTAATTTCTGGTAATTACAAACAGAATACACTGGATATAGAAGAAAGAATAGGTCTTACGTTTAAAACAAAGAGCTGGAAGTCTAGATTTTGTGGCTGATCCAAGTGTTACCTTAAGGTCATGCCTTGAACAGTTCACTTTGATGGGAATTTCAAAAGAGCTTGAATGAATCAGATACTACCCTAAATCCCATTGGAAAGTTAGGTGCTTAATTTCATTAGGCTCCCCAAGGATTTAGCTGTCTTTGTTTCAATCAAGGAAAAAAAAAAAGGTCGGTGGGGATCACCTTGAGTACATATCACTAGTGTATACCAGTTTGTCCTCAAATGCTTAACTGCTATTTCTTTCCATACTAGAACCCTGTAGTTTTAAGAAAAAAGGTTACACAAACTAATTTCACCTAGAAGAAATTTAAAAAAGCAAGAAATCAGGAACTAAGCTCTCCTGCTTACTCAGATACATATTAATATTACCACAAGTAACACAGCACAATTTTTATGACTTCAGTTCCTCACCTCCCAAAGGATACCAGCTAGCTGTCTTTCCAGATGAAACATCTCTTTTAAGATGTCATTTTTAAATTTCTGTTCTCCAGACAAAGCAGGTTACCCTCACAGTCCCCATTTCAGTGCAGTTCCTGAAAACAACATCACTGCAATATGTCAGTAGATTACCTGGGCTCTGCAGGTTGCTGTGCATGTAACACAAATGATTACATTTCTTTTGTCTTTATGCTTCCTCTCATTTCCATGTTTTATTCAGTTTCAGTCCTGCTTTTCTGTAAGATTTTCCCCCCTCCCCTGATTTCCTTACAGTCTTTGAAACTAAATGTGAACTTAGTACCATTTGCATTCTGATTGAACTTTCAAACCCAAGAGTATTTTTGTGTTAGGAAACATCTCTTTCCTGATTCATCTGCTA
The DNA here is from genome assembly GCF_001604755.1 of Lepidothrix coronata. NCBI lineage: Eukaryota > Metazoa > Chordata > Aves > Passeriformes > Pipridae > Lepidothrix > Lepidothrix coronata. Next base: position 9,062,988 of record NW_016690181.1, read on the forward strand.
TATCCCTGACATATCCAGGCATGTCCTGTTATTGTATGTTTGCAAAATTTTGGTACTTAAAACAGTTAATGTGCCTTTTGTATCTCAGACACACTAGGATTTTGCAAGCGTCTGTTGACTGCAAGAGCATAAGAGCATATGAGCAAGTATGAGACTGATTTCCTGTTAAGGAGTCACTACATTAAAAGGATATTTGCATAATCATAGACTAAGATAATGTAGGGAAAACCCCTGAGATCATTCTGATGCCAGGATTAAGCCAAGCCCAACATGTAATTTATTTGAATATATGAAAGCTGCTTCTTATCGTTCACCTCTATCTCAAGTCTCTAAGCACTTTAGTTGGCAGCAGCAGGCTCTAACTCCTCCTGGGTAATTCATTATCCTCAACAACTGTTAAAAGGGTTATTTTAAGTTTAACTTAACAGTCCCTGCAACTTAATTAATACAATAAAAAAATTATTCCTTTTATGATTTTTGTCATGTGTTCAAAATCAAGCTACCGCATCTTCTTGGGTCATCATTTTATTTGATGCCCTCGCCTTCAGGTTATGATAACTTCGGAAATACTGCATGCACCACAAAAACAAGGGTTCAGGACTACACCTATAGAAAACATAGCAAGTGGGTTTTTTAACTTGTATATAAATGAAGAACTGTCCACATAGGAGTTTGGCAGAAGGACCTCAAGAGAAAGTACATTAGCAATTAAAAATCAAGGCACACAACAGTGCTGTTTCTGAGCATCTTAATACTTAGGCCTGGAGGTCTCTGACTTCCGTTTTAAATTCAGTTGCATGCTTTAAGTTTTTGTTTGGAGAATTTGTCACACTTGTCACCTGGTACTTCCTTCAGTTAACATGCTTAGAGGCTTATGTCTAGGGGGCTGTAGTGGTGTCTGAAAGGTTTGGATTTTTTTCACTCATCTTGGATGAGTAAGTTATTTGAACCCAAAAGTCCAGTTACCAGGAAAAAAAGAAAGCAAAAAATCCCAAGGCTGCTGTCATGCTCGCTTGCCACAGTTTAAACAAATGGGGATGCAAAGAGATGTGGAGGTGTAGCAAGAGAGCAGCTGCTGTTTCTGAAAAGCAACTGAAGGAGGAGAACCCATTGAATAGCATTTCAGTGATAGCTCAGTCTATCAAGCCTCAAGCCATAGCACAAGAGGAGAGTAACATTTTAAGTGAGTGAAGAGCAAACATTATGATTCTTTAATTGTAGGAAAGGCAAGAAGAGAGAATACAATTAGGGTCTCAGACACCTAAATAAGAAAGCATCTAGTAGCAGTGGTGGCAACATTAGTAGATAAGCACAGTTAAGCATGTAGGATGATGATCTCCATCTACTGCAGTTTAAGCACTAACACAACACTTCCACTGTACTAGAAAATTGTACCGTATTTCACCATACTTTAACTATGATTAAAACAGCACAGTTCTAGTAGCCTGAATAGTTAGTTCAATATTATTAATAATATATACATGGACAAACATTGTCCTGTTTGAAACTTCTAGTCATCAGTGAAGTCCAGACATTTTAAGTAGATTCCTACTAGATTTTGGGAATGCTAAAAGCAAAACTATTGTATACTGAAAACTAGGAACTAATTCTATTCAGACCAGAAGAGAACAATGTCTGATCAAGTAGACAATAGTGTAACCTGAGTATAACCCTTAGTGTAACCCAAAACTCATATTGCACAAAATTAATCACCAAATAAAATTAAATGACAATACATTGCAACCTCTTCCCATGAGGAGACAATGGACTGAAGACAGTCATCCCACCTATATTTAATTTCTCTCCCTACTATATAGTCTATGTTTAACCCTAACTTGATAAAGATTCCCAAGCTGCAACACTGAGACCAAAATTGTGGCATTATGCCATATAACAGCATTATGCAAGTCATGAGCTCTCCCTAATCATGTTTCTGTGTATGTGGAAATCTATGCAGAAATCTATATGAAGAAATTTATCAGAAGGCTTAATCTCTGGGGGGAAAAAAAATCCTGAAACTACTTTGTTTAATTCCTTTATTATTAATGATAGGCCATTCACAGCTTAACTTCCAGAAATCCTCTGAGCTCTGTAATGTTCCAATCTGCCTTACCTCTCTTTACAGGTCTCTGATTTTTTTCCCTCATACCATATTCAGAATTGATCCTTACAGTGCAGGGGATAGTTTTACAAAGATTTATTCATGGAAGAAGTGTCCACACATGAGAACTGCTTCAGGATGAAAGAAGGAATACAGAATATTCATATGCGATAAAAAACTTCCATTGTGAGCACAAGGAATGAGCACAGGATTCCTGAACAGGGGAATACAGTGCAGATGAACAGGAAGGGGCATGCTAAAAAGCCATGAAGAATAAGTGTTAAAACCCCAAAATCAAAGTAATACAGCAGGGATCACTAAAATGCTGCTAGCCAGGAGAGGTTAAAATCAGCATAGTTTCATGGGTTGCATTTTTACACCTTGTCAGCTATGCACTGAAATTGTGCTTTTTAATGCTACTAATTAATTAGATGAACTAATTCCAGCTATAGACAAAATTCTCATTATTTTCTGTGCTTTTTAGTCTTAGTTTTACAAGATTAAAATGTCAAAAAGGCTAAGATGGGGCCAGAGATAATTTCACCAGGACAAATAATGTAAGTAACTGAATCATTCCTTGCAGAATTCTTGTGGGATACGTCTTTAATCAGTTGGGGTCAGCTGTCCCGACTGTGTCCCCTCCTAACTTCTTGTGTACCCCCAAACTCATCACTGATGGGGTAGGAGGAGGTGGCCTCCATTTTATCTAAGCACTGCTGAGCAATAACAAAAAACATCCCTGTATTATCAACACTATTTCCAGCACAAATCTAAAATACAGACCCATACTAAGTACTATGAAGAAAATTAACTCTATCCCAGCTGAAACCAGCCCAAAGATTAAGGTGTGATTTCCCAGTAGAGTGTAAATCAACTCCCATTCGGAGAAGTAATATCAGGTCTTTGACTCATCTGATCTGCCTAAGCTCTGTAAAGGTTTTGTACTTCCCTATTCGTCTTTGGAGCACTTATAGTTTGAAAGTGCTATCCAAAAAAAGAGGAGGTAGGTTTCTGATGTTTGTAATGAACTGCCTTGTAAAAATTTTGTATTCAAAGGTACAGAAAGATTTATATTTTTAAAATGCAAGCTGTATGTGAAGTAGAATAAGGAACCAGTAGCACATAATATGAGCAGTAGGTCTTTAATCTTGAGCCATATTTGAGTGTTAGACGGAATAGAGCAGATAGCAGCCTCCTCCTATTTGAGAAATCTCAACCTAAATCCATTCCTAAGTACTGTCTTTGAAAAAAATGTAACCAGGGATTATTAATTTTTTTCCTGAGGAGAAGGAAGTACCAGCTCCATCAAATTGTATCCAAGGCAGTTATTCAGAATTATGAAAACCCGGTACCTTTTGTTATGAGGAGGTGCAACCAAGTTTCTCCCATCTCAAGAAGAGAGTTAAAAATTCAGTTATTCTAACTTTGGAGGGAGTACTCTCATTCCTTTTTGCTGAAAATGCTGTGAAACTATTCACTGGCTTGGAAAGAAGTAGCAGTGGGACCTATGAATCCTCAAGCAACCAATAGATCATTTACATGGGAAAGGGGAGTCTTGAATTCTAATCGGTGTTTAATTTATAGATAAAATCTTGAATATATGTCACAATTTTTTTTTAGCTTGAGCTAGAGTAAGATGAGTCAGCAGAAGGAAGTTAAAGTACTCTCACTCAGCGAAGCTTTCGTCATGGGAGATGCAGATATGAAGACCCTACAGCAGAAGAAGGAATTAAAATGTACTGGAGATTTTTGACTGAGTGTGATTTATATAACATGGAATAAAAAAAACTACTGTTCTGTGTCACTTTGTTGAGAGAAATGTTTTATTCAGGGTCTGCCCCAGATGTCCTCACACCCTCCAAAGACATGTCAAGATTTTTGTTCATGGAAGGGTTTAGGTTTGATGTCCATGCTTGGCTATTCAAGGCTTTTGGTGACTCTAGGAAAAATTTAGATGACAAGGGAAAAACCTATGGATTAGACATCTCTAATAGAATTACTTGAGATGCTTGAGAAGAGTCCTTGATGCTTGAAATGGAGGTTTGAATAGGCACTTTAGAATAAATCTAAAGAAATTAGCAATTACAGCTTCCAAACTTCCCTTTTAACAAAAACTTCTTTTGCTTTCCATGATTCTTATAATCTTCTTTCCATCCAATCATTCATCTCAGCAAATTTTTCATTTTTCAAATTAGTAATCTTTAATAAACACACCCCTCTAATTTGCATTGATAATCCTTTTCCCTAGAAGAGTGGGTGTTGCTGCAGGAACATGTCCAGAAGTTGCTCTCCAACCAGTTACTACTCAAAAAAACACCATGCCAGTAGCTATTATGACTCAATAATAGATTGCAATCTCTTGTTATGTGTTAATATGGGATAACAACTCCCTTAGAATTTCCATTAATAATGAAGCACCTTAACAAAATACAGACAGAAAAACAGCTGCTGTGAACTTCCAGTAGATACTATTTCTGCAAGAGATCTCTTTATTACATTAGCACTCAAGACACTGAATCCCAATCTTCCAGACACCCAGGAAAAATGATAACAGACCCAATTCAATTGCTGACATATGTAAAAATGAGTAAATGCATTTTTATTTTTATACAGTAACACAGATAAATCATGCCTTTGTGAATATGCTTTAAATACTACGTTGTTCTTACTAGAAAGGGGTTAAGCTCAACTAAAATAAAAGCAGAAAAAGCCTTTGATTGTGTTGTATCAAAGGAAGGGAGTTTGTTGTACCCATGTAACAGTGTCATTGGTGGAGCCCTCTAGTCTAAAAGAAGTGGCTTAATACTGATAAGTTTTTATCTTGGAAGAGGAGTATCCACTTTAGGATTTGAATAAACAACCTCTTATTCATATGCTGCTTTATTTTGATAGTGTTCCTTATGTAGACCAAACATGGTTCTTTTTGTTGACATGCAAGCATAAGTGCTAGAATCCACTGGGAAAACCTATTGATTCAAAACTGCTTTTAAGAGAATCGACCAAAAAATAGCTTTCTCTTTAATTTTTAGAAAGTCTAAAAGATCAAATTTTCTCTTTTATCAACCAAATATTCATTTCCACATTAGAAACTTAGAATCTAACTATTAGATGTGTTGGTAATTTAATTTCCATTCCCATTAACTGAAGTTGATTCTGTCTTGATCTCAGAACTAGAAGTTTAGGTTTGGAGAGTTAGTCACTCAAAGTGACACGACAGCAGTCCTTTTGCTTTGTAAATGAGATAGAGCATATGTTTCACCATGTAACTCAAATAACCTGCCCTTATCCAAATCATTTGCCACACAGGAGGACCACAAAACCAAAAAGACTATTTGATCTTCATTTATACATGTCAATCAAGTAAGTCTTTTCTTCCTCCTTCTCTGCCAGTTGCGCATCTTTCCCCATTGCCCTGCAGCAGAACATGGGTAAAAATAAATAAGGGCACTTACTTGATTTTTTCCATTTATTTTTTAATAAGTTATGATAACAGTTGTCAGTAATGTTTAGAGAGGTAGCAGGAGCGACATTTTCTTGCTGTGTTAGCTTGGGATTTTACGTGCAAACTTTCTTCCAAAATATCATTTTGTTTAAATACCAGTCAATTACATGATTACTGGAAAATAACAAGTGCTGAACATGTTATCTTGAGTTAAACAAGCAAGTTACTGCCATTGCTGATAGAGTCACCAAATAATTAATTTTAGCGGGGATTTGTTTTCCACAGTAACTATGCAATTAACTTGTGTGTTTAGTGTTATTTCAAGATGGGTGTACTGTTCAACTTGCTTGAGTTATGCAATACAGGAGTTCTGTAGTTGATGAAATGTCCTGTAACCTGAGATCATTGTTACTGAATGGGTGGAAAGGTATCCACTCAGCAAAGTGGCCAGGGGTTAGTAACCAGAGAGAATGAACTGTTCGCTCTGGAAAAGTATGAAAAAAAAACAGAAAAGAAAGAGTACACGGAGGGAAAGGGTGTGTTAAAACCAAAACCAAACCAAACCAACAAAAACCCAAACAAAACAGAAAACCAAACACCCCCCCCACCAAACAAACACCACCCTCCCCAACACAACTGATAGCCTTGTATCAGCGTGACTCATGAAAATTCTGGGGTTTTTCTGGATTTTACTAAGGCTTTTATGCTGTCCCTCATACTATCCTTTTGAACAAGTTGTCCAGCCATGATGTGAGTAGGTTCATGGTGCACTGGGTCAAGAACTGGCTGAAGGGCAGGGCTCAAAGGGTTGTAGTCAATGGGGCTCATCTGGCTGGCAACCGTTCAGCAGCAGCATTCCTCAGGGTCCAATTTTAGGGCCAGTCCTGTTCAATATAGTTATCAGTGGTCTGGATGCAGGATTTGAATGCACCATTAGCAGGTGTGCTGACTATACTAAACTAAAGTAAACAACAGTGCTGTTAACTGTCTTAAAGGAGAAGAGGCCTTACAGAGGGATCTAGGTAGATAGGAGCTTCAGGCTATGATTAATGGGATGAAATTTATCAAGTCCAAATGCTGAATTCTGCACCTGGGATGGAGTGCAAGTGTGAACTGGTAGAGAAGTGGCTGGAGAGCAGCCCTGCAGAAGGGGACTGGGGTGCTGGCTGACAGCTGGCTCAGTAGGAGTCTGAAGTGTGCCCCAGCAACCCAGAGGGCAAACCCCACCCTGGGGTGTATCAAACAGCATCACCAGCCAGTCAAAAGCTGAATACAGCATCACCCTGCTTTATTCATCATTGGTGCAGACTCATTTTGCATGTTATGTGCAGTTTTCAGCCCCACAATTCAAGGATGTGAAGGTACTCATGTATCCAGAGAAGGGAAACAAAGCTGGTGAAAGAGCTTGAAGTAATATCCTATAAGAAGGGGGCTAAGGACTTTGGCTTTGTCTAATTTGGAGAAAATGAGACTGAAGGGTGGCCTCATTAGTCTCTACAGCTTCTTAAGAAGGGGAAGTGGAGAGGCAGGACCTGATCTATTCTCCTCAGTGTCGAGTAATAGGATGCATGAAACTGGTTCAAATCTGTGTCAGGGGAGATAAATCCTGACTTGATATTATGAAGCATTTCTTTACAAAGAGGGTGGTCAAACACTAGAACAGGCACTCTAGGGAGATGGTCAATGCCCCAGAATTTTAAGTATTTCAGAGGCATTTGGACACTGCCCTTAATAACAGCCTTTAAATTCTGGTCAGCCCTGAAGTGGTCAGGCAGTTGGAGTAGGACTAGATGATCGTTGTAGGTCCCTTTCAGTTGAAACATTCTATTCCTATTCCTATCCTATCCTATCCTATCCTATCCTATCCTATCCTAAATGATCTCAAGCCTGAAAATATCTGGCTTTCTTACATGGATTAGGTCAAGACACTGACTGGTCAGAGCCACATTTTCCTTATCTGTGAAAAGGGGATAAAATTCCTTTCTGCTATGCTTTGTAGATTATGACCAACATAATATGTATGACCTCATGGTCAACTGAGACTGCTTAAGTACTGTTAATAAATAAATATAATACTGGGGGGAAAGGAGAGGAATATGAAGGAGAGAATAAAGGAAAGAAAAGAAATGAAGAAGGTAAAAGCAAAGTCAAACATGACAAAGACTTTAAGATGTCAAGGGGACATTAAGAAACACACACAAGAAGAAAACATTAAGAAAAACATGGGGTGAAGGACTTAAAACAAGAGTATCTAAAGGGCAGAAAAATAGTAGAGCTTAGAAAAACATTTACTTAATAAATATAGTTGATAACAGAAAAAACAGTGGTTGTGCCATGAAACAATGAATACTCTGTGGCAGACCATCAGTTTTCCCCATGATGAAAAAACAAGTTTCCTTCCTCTGTAATTGCTTGCATTTGTCTCTGATGTAGCCAAGCATCCTGGACACTTCTGAAATGAGAGCTCCGCAGTGCAGAAATTCCCAAAGAGCAGAGTAGGTGAACCAAAGTACTTGCAGAGAAGGGCTACTAAAGAAAGTTGCCTTGAGGGCTACTAAATTTAGTACTAATTAAAGTGGCTGTTTAGCAGCTCTGTGGTTCCAGTCTTCCAAAGGATGGCCAGAGATGACTTTTACAGTTTGTTTCTGTGTATGTAGTGCAGCTAGCACATCACTCCTGATCCCCTGGAGCAAAGGTATTTACTTTTCTTCCTTTTCTCTCCCTGTGGAAACTTCCAGAGTTACCAGTTCAATGGAGTTTAGGCTTTTGTTGGTTTCTCTTATTCACCTGTACTGGCCCAGATACTGAAAACAAACATCAGCCAGCCATGATTGAAGTGATTAGGTTTGACTTTCATTCTTAACCTTTGTGTTGATGTTGACTCAGCTCATTCATCCTCCCTCGAGCATGATAAAATTAATGCCATGCTAAAAATAAGCACAGGGAGATGGTCCCAGAGGTTCTTGAGGTAGGGAATGGCCAGGGACTTCAAGCTCAAAATATTGGTGTGAGCTGTAGAAAGAGAGATCAAAGATGGGAGAAAAGGCAGCAGTTTTGAGGAGCAATGTGCTGGAAGAAGTCTTTCATGCCTGGCTGGGAATTAATTACAATTTTGGCATTGAATTATCTTGATCTCAACGGGATCCTGTTGTTTTTGCTAGAAACCTGATGGCTATCCCAGGAAGTCAGACTCAGAAGTTTTTAGAGGATTGTATTTTTGGTTTTTAATTTGGGGAGGGGGAGAAGCTTGGGGTTTTGTTTGGTTTTTTTGGATGTGGGGAGGGGAGACAATTAAATAAAAAGAAGAATCCTACTTTGCAAAAGGATTAGCAAAACAGTAGAGTATTTGCTAGCATTCCCCCCTCCCCAGGATACTGCATTGTTATGAAAACATTACACTAATGTTTTCTAAAGTGACTTCTGCTTTTATTTGTCTGTGTATCATTCCACAAGTCCAGTACCTCTGTTAATTCACACAAACTCCTTGGTGGATGAGCTACGCATGTGAGACACCTACAAAAGCTACACATATGTTTTGGTTCAAAAAAGTGATCCAGTGAGGTAGTGTCTGTAACAGATTTCTTGAAGGCAGAACGTCAGCTTCAGTCAGCTGAGTAAAAAGGTTCAGCAAAAATAACTTTGTTTTATTCCCAGGGTTGGCTAATCAACAGCCTGGGAGCAAAGTCTGGTCCCCAACTTTTTAACAAGTCTTACAAGTCTGTGAAATGGAGTAATCAGGCCAGCTAATTTAAAAATACTGATATGTGGAGTGGGGAAGGGTGAAGACTGGGTCTTGAAATTTTTACATAGTTACTGCTGCACTGTGCAGATGCATCTGTGTCTTGCTCCCTTAGGTCAGTCTAAGAAGAAAAACAACACCCAAGCATCACGAAAGTCACTATCCTCAATTTGTGCAAACAACTAATAGAAACAGCCCTATATACTGGGATATTCATATACAGCATGCATGTATTTTTCATACAGGGCAAATATATAAAGGAATTATTCCTTACTTGACCTAGGGAAACACCACACCCATTCTGCACACAATTACATCTTTTATGTTCTGCATGAAAGAATATACTGCAAATGAATCTTAGTGCAAAGTTTAAATAAAGAATTACCAAGTAATAATTAACTCAGTCTGTCATTTATTATGATGAGGCACTAAGGTAAGGTCAGTTTCCTTTAATGCTTTTCAAAGAATGTACTCATTTTAGAACAGGTATGACAAGTTACACAGAGTTCTCAAAAGACATAGTGTTCTTTTGGCTTAGTGATGCCCTGTGTATTCATTCTTATTGCCAGTCTTGACCTAATTATTAATATCACAGCCATGGTGACATGCTAAAAGCTCAGTCACACTGAAGTTATGACCCAGAACTTTCACCTGTAACCTCGTCTGTAAAGTTAAACTACTGATCTCATCACTTCTGCAATGAAATGCTTTTCATTGCAGGACAAAATATATTAAACTGGTTCAAACATGAGGACTCTCGGGTTACATTTTATTCTTAAGCTCCATTAATGTGGGAGACTTTTTGGGCACAGGTGGTCAACCAGAAAACTAATGAAACAGACCTAAGTATGGACAAAATATTTTGCTGTATACTAAAGAACATCCTACAATGGAAATATTTTTTTGTTCTAACTTCCTAGTCTGGATGGTGTTTTGAGAGCAAGCTGTATAGACTTACACATGCACAGTTCCACAAATCTATTAGTATTCTTCCATATTACTGGGCAGGATTTACCTGGTGCTGAGATTCTGTTGTGGTACCCTAGTGCACTGCAAATCACCTACTAATGTAGTCTTATTTTGAGATTTTTGGGTTAGAGATAATGATAATCTTACAAAGTTACTATTTACTATTTATATTATAGTTGCACCTAGAAACCCCAAATGAAAGGATTTAGTTTAATTAGGTGTTTTGCAAACAATAATAAGAAAGAGTTCCTGCATCAGAGATCTAACAGGGTTCTTATCGGACAGGATAAAAGTGATGGTTGAAAGAGATAAACAAGGTGGGAGTGGATTGGAAAGACTGCTTTACAGTTGTAAAGCAAACAGACTTCACTACAGCTCACTACTTGCCTAACTGATGGGAGTGGTTCACGAGCATCACAGCAGAAAAAGGTTTTGAGAAGGGATTTAGAGGAGGATAAGGCATCAGCTTTATGGATTTTGGCAAGGACTGGTTTCTGCTGTTAGGTGCTGTAGCAGAGAAAATACTTAAGACTTCTGCCTGTCACTGAAAGAAGCACAACTGCTCGAGAAGTTACACTGGGTGACCATCCCTCACTTTAAAATTAATTGACTGCTATAACCTACAGTGAAAGATGACTTTTCTGATTGACTCAAGCCCATTTAACATCTATAAACCAGAAAATAGTTTTAATTTTCATCTCCTGTGAGTACACATAATTATATCCACTCTTTGTTGTTTATCCTGAAGTTAATCATGTTTCAGTAGGGCTCAAGTCCACAAAGCATAACTGTATGTTGAAATGCAAATTGCACAATAACCATCATCATAGAATTACAGGGAATATTATGAGATTTGTTATAATATCATATGGCTTTACAGGACATTTTAAACAAACAAAAACAAAAATTATTTTGTGAAATAGAATATATGACCTCATTTCACAGAAATCTCAAGCCTTTTCCATTGTGAGTTGAACAAGATTGTTTCTTTCCCACTTACTTTTATGCTTTCATTGGTGACAATTGCAGTCAGTGTTAAAAACAGTTATTTGGGAGTAAATAATAACGTATTATTATTAATGTTATCTGATTTATGTTGCGTTAAAATAAGTATCTAAATTTAAATCAAATTAAACTCAAGAATATAATAAGCCACCTGTCCTAAAACTGATATGTGTGCTACTGTCAGCTTCTTGCCCTCTGTGCCCCATTCCCACTGACTCTCCAGGGTCTCTTGATGCTACTCTAGGTTTGACTGTTCATCCATTAGTTCCTCATCCCTGGCAGGAGCTTCACTCTGCTGCCAGTCAGGAACTTTTACTCATCTAATTGCCTTTAACCACAAACTTAAATTAAGACCAGATTTGTTGCTTAGGTTCTATGTCCTGATGTAGCACAGTAAGTAATGAATGAAGTGTGATGCTGGTCAAGATTTCAAGCAGGTGAGTCAAAAAATTTGTATGCAAATCTGTTCTCCCCTGTTCTTTAATTACACCTAATCTGTTCCTTTTACATTTTGCCCTGTATTCCCTACTGCTTGGCTTCTGTCATCAATCTGCCATGCATTTTTTCATTGATTAGTGATTTATCCATACAATATGCACCCATGCTAACTCCAACCACTGTCTGCACCATGGGCTCATGCTTTAAGTTTGGTTCTTTCCCAGCTTTCATGTTCTTATTAAAAGACAAATACAGACTCTTTGATGGACTATAAATAACCTGCTAAATCATTTCTAAATCACCCCTAGCTACCAAGTCAACCTCGCAAGCACCCCATTACTTCAGTTGCACAGTTCCAATAATAAAGTCTCCTATTTGTTTCTAGGCCTCAATTACATTGTTTTCACTGACACCTATGAAGTCTTATTTCAGGAAACAGGAAAATTAACCACAATCTCTATTTACTTACATCTACATAGAATAAATCCTAGCTAGAATTGTTAAAGCACCTGGCACAGATTTAGAAACATAATTACAATATCACAGAATCAGTCAAAACACCAGCTGCTCTTTCTCTCCTGTATCTCTTCCATCAGGTACATATCATTCATTATTTAGTGAGAAGATTCAGTACAGATTAAAACTCATCCTAAACCATATCTATTATTCAATCATATCTTTACCTTGCTGCTATAGTTAAGCATCTCTTGGATAATCTTTGAAAAGAGGCTATGGGGAATAAGCAAACAAATAACTTTTAAAAAAACCCCATTAATGTTGTTTTCCATCATGTAGCTCAGATTTCTGCATCCATGGCACAGTTCTGCCACTCGTACTGCTCAGGAACTACTTTAATGTAATTTTGAGAAATGTACTCAAGAAGTCTTCCTTTCTCACCACGTTGAAAAACAAAGAATTAATCATCCAAGTAAGATCTACTGCAGTAAACTCCTACTGTATACAATTATCTGATAGGTAGCAAAAATATTTTCAAAGGTCAATAGAGATGTGGAATGCAGAATTAAATACTGATTAATCAGGATAGGACTCGTAGTTGATACAAGAGCAAGTTAACAAGTGCTGTAAATAATTACTACTCTTATAAATTTAACATCCATGAGTACAATAAGAGAGGCATATGTTTAAAAAAATGGTACATTTTAATATACATGGATTAAAAAGAATTCAACAGTGTTCTTCCAGGCAGTCTGTCAGGTGTTGACTACTGCTCACATAACAATTGGGACTCCAGCAGGTAGCCTCACAGTTTCACCTAGGACACCTAGGACACTTTCAGGCCAGTCAAGATATTCTTGCTGATCTGATCTGGACTTGCACCACATTGCATTTTGACTGTTATAGGTCCAGATATGCAGGAAGGAAGCAACAAGATTTTAATTGTCAGTTAAATATGGAAGGAGGTTTCCAGGAATGTGTATTCTGTACATTCACTTTAGATGCTCTTCAGAGGGTGGGAGGCTGGAAAAGAATGCCCAGGTTAACATTTGCACTAGCAGGATGAAAAATAGGAATAATGTATTGTGTCAAAATGCATATCTGAAAAACATGAATGTAATCCAGAAACCTTAGTAAATGTCTGCTACACTAAACTAGATTAATACAGCCATTGTATGTGATCTTTTAAAATTAGCTTTTTGTGAACTATTGGATACATCCAAGGATACATGTTCTTACTGTTTCTTTTATTAGGAAAAACTTTTTCTGCAGTGGGATTAGTTATATTACTTACTTGTAATTTCCAAACTGTCTAATCATTCTCTGCATCAGCAAAAAAGGATGTACTTTCTTACCATTTGGTAGTGTAAAAGTATATGCAAACCTTTCTTAGTAACATTAATAAAACACTGAAATCTTGGTGTAACTAAATACTGAAGTGTGAGAAACACTCTCCAGGCCTGCAGCTGGACTGTGTGCTACAGATCATCTCAAGGGACTGAGACATTTGTTTGATTGCTTCTCTGGCTGTTTGACTTTCCCTCTAAAGTTGAGCGACATCTCTGCAAAATCCAGGATTCCCTACCGCTCTTATTTTTTTAAAGTCAGCTAAAAGCTGATAAATATCTGTCAACAAGCAAATAGCAATGTGAAGCTTTGGTATATCAAAGGGTGAGAGATCATAGAACAGGCATTTGTCTAAAATGTAGCCAGATTTTCCGAAGTGCTCAAGGATAATTTTTTCAAGTGCTCGGCATCCACCTCTATAGGCAAATTTTCAGAAGTGCTCAAAGCCATGCATGCTAAAAGTCTCTAAGAATGCTGCTGGTTGCTTTGGTTCTTAAGATGAAGCCAAGTTTTTGAAAAGCCTGTCCTCTTTGAAATATTTCTGCTAAAGGCTATTCCAGTATCCCTAAATTATTATTTTGGATTCTATGCGTATCTGTAGATCTCTAAAAAAGAATCTTATTGTAAACCTGATATTTTGTTAAATTAAAAATAAACGCAGTTGCTTTGGAACATAACTCTTTCATTTTGTCATGTTTGCAATGGCTTCCTAAACAGCCTTTGTATGAAATATGTCCTCCTTGTTTTTTGGAAACTTTATATCAACAGGGCATATCATTTTTTCATCACATCTATTTGTAAAGCAGGCATGCTATTTTGTTCCCTCTACACGTACATCTATTGCTGAATTAATGCCTATTTTCCCCACTGCAAATACTGTGACTTTTACCTGTTAATCAAATCCCTGAGATCAGCTCAATTGGTAGGAGCATGGTGCTAATACCACCAAAGTCACGGGTTCGATCCCTGTATGGGCCATTCACTTAAGAGCTAGACTTGATGATCCTTGTTGGTCCCTTCCAGCTCAGAATATCCTGTGATTCTGTAAAATCGTTCCATTGGTTTATGGAGCGCTGCAACTATATTTCACTAAACCCTTAACTCTGAATAAAACATGGAGAAGAGTCTCAGAAAACAATGCTGACTGCTGCAGTTATCAATAAGAAAATTCAAGAAACTGGAAGAAAACCAGATTAGGACTTGAAAAAGGGTCAAGTGGAAGATGTTACACTTACACAGATACATACAACTCTACAAAAATAGAATGGAGAATGACTGTTAAGAAAAAAATTTTGAGTACATGGAGACAGGGCATCTATCTAAGCACAGGCTGCACTTGAGTAAAGATTATGCTGCCACAACAAAAAAATGAGAGACTGACATCACTCTTGGATGTGTAAAGCAGAGCACAGCCTGACAGACACATGGAATATCTGTTCTTAGTGTTAGTAAGACTTCAGTTGGAATACTGAGCCTACAGAACGGGGAACCCCACTGCAACAAATACAGCATCTGAAAGTGACATAGAGGAGAGCAAGAAGAGGCAGGGGTCTTCAAAAGACTGCAAGAACTAGAGCTTGTTAGCTAAAAAAGAAAAAAATAAATTGTATAAACATTCACTCCACTTGCTGTTGCAAAAAGGATGGGTATTATCTCTTTATCGGTGACACATCCGTCTGGGAGTAGCACAATTCCAAGGCGATAATTAAGTCTGCCAGAACTGTGAGATACAGTGATATATTTCAGGGAAGGGCACCAGTAGGTGACTTAATTATTCAGTGCCAATGGAAATGAAAAAGAGGAGATGGAGCTGGGGAAGGCTCAATTCCTGTTCAGCGGTAAGAATGCAAAGCAAAGAGAAGAGAACTGAGCAGGAAATGGGGTTTTGGTGACAGAGTTTCACCACCGGGATCTGAAAGTGAATCCCTTTAGAAGATGTCACTGAGGGGATCTGATGTAGGTCTCATGACCAGAAAAAGAGTATTTCTTGTAGAAGATTTCATTTTTCATACAAATCTTGCAGAAAGACTGCACAGTGTGACAACCAAGGTCATGTAAAGTGAAATATTTCATCAGACAGCAGAAACTTTTCAACATTTTATGAAATAGCTCTCATAATATGACCAAATTCTAGAGTGTTTTAACACAAGCACTTTAAGCATGCTTTCTCAAGATGTTACTGCAAAGACTTTTTTTTTTTCCCCCAGGTTCAACATGTAAACAAGTTAACAGTGGACTGGAAAGAAAGAGAGAAGGTAACTTGACAATACTCAGTTGACTCAAAACTGGAGAAGATTGTGCTACCTTTCAGAACTCATGAGATACTTTTCAGCTGCTGTTTCTGCTGAAAAGTGTTTATCAAACATAAAATGAATCCCAGAAAACTACCAAGTACAATAGTAGTTTCTGACTGGGTGCAACAGAACAAATATTTAAATGAGAAAAAGATCAAAAAGGTTGTGAACCCTTGTTTTTGAGGGCTTTTGAGACCCAGCCCAGCAAAGCCTTGTCCAACATGGTCTGCATTCATAATTCTCCCTTCTCTGAGATGGGGGTCAGCCCAGAGACCTCCCGGAGTCCCTTCCCACCGTTATGACTGTGTACTGATCCTATGGATTCACCTTTCCTCAAGGCTACCAGTCTTTGGGGTGAATTTTCTTTCAACTGGAAAAGAAATCCATTTGCAAGAGAATGCTGAATCCGTCAGTGGGGCATTGTCTGGGGTAAGCATTTCATGAATACTTGACTCTGAAAGCGTGTCCATGCACAGACATACGTGTGGACATAGGACAGTGATCAGAGCCTGCATTCAAAGTTGGAGGCCCTCCAAGGCCCAAGTGTCCATCATTTAAATAGACTTCGATGAAAGATTAAAAGAAATACTTGTGTATTGCTTGGCTCAGAACACCCAGGAAGGAGAGGAGCTATCCTGAATCGCCTGTGGGAATTTACGACTGGGAGCAATGGGGTAAAGTCAGGTAAAGAAAAACAGTTTGAACATCAGTAAAATTTCCTAACTGTGAGTGCTATTAGACTGGAATAATCTCCCCCAAGGGAAGCAATAAAACCAACATCATTTGCATCTTTGCAAACTAGACCAGACAAAGCACTGGGAAATATACTGTGGGGAATAATCCCGTAAAATTATTGCACTAATTTTTCTCATCTATTCTTTCTTCATAGGATTGCTTCATACATGGAATGTGCCATACTCTTTTTCCTGTTACTTTATTCCCTTTCCTGTGGGCTCAGTAAAAAAAACCCTGAAGGAAATTATACCATTCTAACCAAAAAGTAATATATTAAGTCAATTTGCATTTTTATTAAAAAAAGACATATTTTCTCTTTAAAATATAACCACTGATAGACACAAGAGCATAATCTCTAGGATAATGACACACTTTAGTACACTAGGCAATTAGGTTTGCCTTTAATTATTTATTGTTCGACATGCTGCTCATACAAATACTCTGCGTAACAGGAGGAAGTCAGTTTGACCTTAATTATTGCCTGTAAATAATTCCTGAATTGTAACTA
This sequence comes from Lepidothrix coronata, assembly GCF_001604755.1. Taxonomy (NCBI): domain Eukaryota; kingdom Metazoa; phylum Chordata; class Aves; order Passeriformes; family Pipridae; genus Lepidothrix; species Lepidothrix coronata. The sequence goes on from NW_016690181.1 coordinate 9,080,022, forward strand.
AGTAGTGCTTTTTAAAATGTAATTATTATAATACCAGAGTTACAGAGCTCATTGATTTATAATTACTTAATTGTTTATATCCATTTAACCACAGCTGTGATAGGTTCATCTTGCCTACATGCACTAGCCTGGAAACTGAGGAATTAAGAGCCAAGAACTTGGACTAGCATTATCTCCCACAGCTAAATGGCTAAACAATCATTCTAATCTGGTGAAGGTTAGTAGCAGTCATCAGATGGCTGATAGATTGTGGGAATTGAGCTGGTCATTTCAGTACACATCCTTCACAATAACAATGAGAGGAGAAGGGGATACAAAACGTAATTATCTCCAGGTTCTTGAGCTCTCACCAGGTGAAAAAGCTAGATGGACAAAAAGCTACTTTTTTGTGTGTCTGATTTTACACTCATGGGGTCATTATGTACGATGAACTATGGACATTATACAGTAACCTTGCTGCTGGGAAACAGAAAACCCCTAAATAATGAAATTTTCTTCTCCACCTGTCAACACAGGTATCTAGTTGTTTGCACACTTGTAGGCAAGGGAGAGACTGTCATTTTGCTTCTCATTACTTGCACCTTAACATGGTAAGAGCATTTCACAGAGAGAGTTCAAGCCACACTGTTATGATTTAACCCCAGCTGGCAACTAAACCCCACGGAGCTGCTCTCTCACTCCACCCCAGTGGGATGGGGGAGAGAATCAGAAGTGGAAAAGTGAGAAAACTGGTGGATTGCCATAAAGACACTTTAACAGGTAAACCAAAAGCTGCACATGCAGGCAAAGCAAACAAGGAATTCATTCACCACTTCCCATCTGCAGGCAGGTATTCAGCGATCCCGGGGAAAGCAGGGCTCTGTCACATGTCATGGTTACTTGGGAAGACAAATGCTATCACTCTGAACATCCCTCCTTTCCTTCTTCTTCCCCCAGCTTTATATGTTGAGCATGTTGTCATAAGGTATGGAATACCGCCATGATCATTTAGTGTCAGCTCTCCTGCCTGTGTTCCCTCCCAATTCCTTGTGCCCCCCCAAACCACTTAAAAGGGGTGGGGCAAGCAGCAGAAAAGGCCTTGGCTCTATGTAAACACTGCTCCCTAGTAGGGAAAACATCCCTGTGTTATCAACACTGTTTCCAGCACAAATCCAAACGTAGCTCATGCTAGCTACCATGAAGAAAATTAACTCTGTCCCAGCCAAAACCAGTACACACACATGGTCCTCTTGTCTTTAATATATTCACTTCTTTTTCTACCACTATCTGGTAATCACCATCAAACCACTCTGTTGTATTACATGTATTTCTCTGTTTTAAAGGAAAAAAAAGATACATAAATAATGAAGCATTTTAAAATAGTCAGCACGAAACACTGTCACTTAAATTGTAAGTCCCACCTATCAGAGGATTGGAAAAGCCAACACGTTTCTCAACCTCAGTTTCAAGAAAGTAAAGATCTGCATTTTGCTGTAAAGATCCTACTATATTTTGCTTAAAAGGAAGTGGTATTTAGAAATAATCATGTAGATTTTAATAGCATTAAAAGTTTGAATTGGTTCAAGTAAGGCTTGGTTAAAATCTTTTGCTTACAGTGTAGTCAAAACCAGCACCTAAGAAGCATGTTAATTCTGTATGTTATAGAAATAGATCCTAGAAGAAACGTTATAACTGTGATCTGACCACTCAAATAACCATGCTAGTTGTAAGAGTATTCACAAAGCAGGTCTCATCAATAAGAGATTATGTATGTTCTCAGTATTAATACAATTCTTTTACTTATAAATGCAATATATTTTGAAAGCCTGAGAGAACTTGTTCTGTGTTACACCATTAAAGAAATTTCTACTATGAATTTCTTTGGAGAATGCCCAAGACACTGAAGCTGAGAATGAAGATATTTGTGCAAGCTATACTTGTACTTCAGGGGTTAAAGCAATTAACCCTTTACGAATGTGACAACTGTGTTCCAATCTCAAGCTTTCCTAGTTCTTTTCCTAGCGTGGTGGGAAAATAAATACCACCACAGTTCATCTCAATTTCTGCACTCCCTAAAAAAGGAACATTAATCACGTAGGTTCACCAGTCAGGTTACATCTAAATTCCCCATGGTAAATGAGACTAAAGAAATGCAAACTATTCTAGCGCTGTACAATCCAGATGTAGTGATAATGCCCTGCTTGTTATTACAAACATTCCACAGCAATTAGGGAATTGTGGCAGGATCCTAAATCTATAGGAAGAAAATCAGATTGCCTCAAAGTGTGGTCCTGTCCCATCATGTGACTGAAAATGTAGGATTATCTCAGTGTTTCTTGTGCACTTTTTAATTTATAATTGAAAGTGGTTTTTTCCAGCTGTCAGTTATACAGTTGCAACACAGGTCCTTGCCTTTCTGTGTACCCTTATAGTCATCCAGGTTTTGCAGCCAAACCCTGCTCTCAGTTCTACCTGCAGAGACCTATTCCTCTCAGTCTGTCTGTGATATATCAACAGTAAGCAAAGAACAACTTGCTTAAATGTAAGAACCATCCATTCCCAAGTGTTGATTCCCTTCAAAATGTGATAAGTTTCTCTAATCTATTCTGCTTTTTCAGATACAGGATGAAGAACAAGCATAAATTTGGAAGCTCTATGGTTTGAGTACATGCACTGAGGTACTTTAAAGACCTCAATTTCAGAGATGACTACTTGATAATAAAAAAACCAAAACCCCCACCACATCAAAACATAAAGACTGTGAGCACTTAGAAATAAAATTTTCCAGGTCTGTGATAAATCCTCGTACTGGGATAAGTTAACTAATAACACCTCCCCCAACAATTCCTAGCAGAAGTCAATTACTAATTCATCAATGATTTTTTTTTCCCCCTGCTAGACCAAAAGGACATAGCAGTGAGGCAGTCTCCAGTTCTGTTATCAATCCCTGCTCCAATATTTAATCTATATCTAGGAAAGTCTTTCTGATTCTCCATCACCTTGTCTAACAAGGAGAAAACCTATTTTCCTCACCCCATGTGGGCAAACAGGTGTAGGTAGGGTTTGGCACCCGTACCCTCTGTAGTAATTGTGTGTGTGTAAAAACAACGAATATATTGAAACACTCCTCTGTTGATGGTCAGGCACATCCTTAAAGATTGCTCTTCCATAGGAGGGAATCAGGTAGCGTGATAGCTGAAGGGATGGCTGCAAATGCACACAGAAAGGCCAGTAAGATCATGTAATACAGTCCTAAGCTTGTGTATCGCGTCCTAAAGAGACCTTCTCTTTCAAACTCATCAGCACAGGCTTGTTGTTTTTTTTTTCAGAAACATTATCTATACTTAAAAACAACCTGTGAACAAAAAGTTACTAATTAAAAAATTTAAATTATAGTAGTACAAACAAGGTAGGGGCCTTAGCTTCTTCAAGCATTTGTGTACATAAAAAAAAGACAGCCACTAAACCAAAAAAAGTGTGATCAAAGTGTAAGACTAATTTTCATAATTGGCAGTCTTACTTGAGGACACCTAAAACCAAATAAATAGAAACACCTCCCTTTGCTTCACTGCTCACTTCATCCTCTCAGAGGGGAGGTTCTGCAGACATGACACCCAATTCATACAGGGCCTACATACAGAGTCTAACACATTTTTTACCCTCTTCTAATTGAGATCTGTAAGTAGTGAAATACAGACTGGTGTTACTCCAATTAAGTACATCTGTTTCCACCCAGAATTGTAAGCAGTGACATACAGGTTGGTGTTACTCTTAATTAAGTACACCTGTTTCCACCCAGAGCACTTTTCTGTCAGCTTGAAGGAACACCTAGGACTGGCAGAACAGACGCCTTGAGTTAGCACAGAAGTCATACATGCTGACATGCATAATATAAGCAGATTGTCCCACTTTTCCACCCACTGAATTCTTGTTGCTAATCTAATTAATACCCTCTGATTATTTCAGATGGTCACTTGGCAAGCAACAGCAAAGATAAAAGGCTTGGGTATCTTGTGACACGTACCTAGGTTTTAGCTGCCTCATTTCCAATATCCTTTTTTTTTTTTTTCTATTTCTCTTCTCCTCTATCTCCCTCATTACTGTTCACCTCTTGCAAATATGGTACTTCTGCTTTCCAGCATTTGGGAATATTGAGATGCAAAGAACCTGGTTGAATTGGAACCCAAATATATCCTTTCTTTTTCCCCTACATTTTTCAATTTATCACCTCTGTTCTCCTATGTGTGCCTTCCTTTTTTGCACCCCTTCTCACTTCTCCAATACTACCCGGTCCTCATTTTGCCTGTAGGCTTTTCATACAGCTCTCACAAACTCATCCACCACCCACTGGTACAATGTTGATCTAGAGGTGACTGCTAGGGCTGAGGGCCATGCTGGGCTTGGTATAATCCACAGAGCAGGAGGATGCCTAGAGATGTTGCAGGCTGAATATTTAAAGACATGAGGAGTGAAGCAAACAAGGAGCATGCAGGTTTGGTACAAGGTAAAATACTTGTTTGCTCTATGTTTGTCCATTTTTATGCATTCTGGGAACAAATAAGAGGAGCTGAAGAGGCAGGGTGATGGCTCCTTTGCCAAGCATAAAATGGATAGGTTTTCCCCTCCTCATCCTCCTAGTTCTTCACCTCGGACTGAGGCTAAACAAAGCCATGAACAACCATGGTGAAACAAGTAGGAAAATTACTAGGCTTTTTCTGTACTTGAGATAATCTAGAAGTTTTCATTTAGCATTGACATATTTTCAGTAATAAGAGAACAGACACACAGACACACACACAAAAACCAGCTCTCTTTCCAGGAGGAGTGATATACCAAAACTCTGATTGTTAATGATAGTTAAGTAGTATGGGTCTCAGAGAAGAGGATCATTTTCTTTAGAGGTAGAAAGTGAATCAAAGCAGTGATTTAAAAATCACAATGTTCTGTCATGTGGGAAACAAGAAAAACTGCCCAGACAGAAGAGCTTGGGAGCAAACAAGACCATCTCTGCAGAATGGATTGGTTCATGAAAAACTGAGGGCATACCAAAGAAGGTGAGTGGATCAGAGCTACTTTGAATGCAATCCTGGTGTATGTCAGCCTTTTATATCCACTGTTCCTATGCTCTTTACAAGTGACTCATCTGCATTCAGAAAACACCGTCTGCATACCTAACATTATTCTTATAATACGTCTGATTCAATTCCACCTAACTCAGCTGGAAAAAAATAAAGAAATTATGAAGACATCCCAAAAAGTTAAGGAAGATCCACTATGTGAGCACAGGGAATAAATCCAGTTATTAGATTTTTTAACCTGAATTTCCCACAGCAAGAAAACAGTCATAGTATGACTGATCAGGTTTGTATGAAAACATAGCCCTTGTGTTATAAAAAGTTCTCTCCTTATTTAAAGAGGAATAGTATAGCTGTGTATTTTCTTTTATGCAAATTCTACTGTAGTAGAGCAGAATTCTTTAGTAAAAAGTCTGTATGCTTAAAACTCAAACTGTACCAAGCCCAATATTTAACAAAACTCTTGTTGTGTTGGAACAACATGCTGCTGGTAATAAATAGAATAATTGCATTCAATAGGCAGAAAAATAAAGACAGGGCCCTGAATTCTTTGTCAGCATAGGACTTAAACTGGCTCAAAAACACTCCCTTGTTATTTGCACCATCCCATTTTCTCTTTGGGAAGTCACTAGAGGGCACCATCACCTACTCAATCTTGCCTGCAGAGCAGGTCAGAGCTTTCATACCCTACCCTCCAGAACCTAGGATGCTGTCTGTAGGATTGCGCTCTGCAGAGCTCTAAAAACAGCTTTCCAGTTGTTCCCATAGCCCTAGCAGAGGCAGACCTGCAGGGCATCATGAAAATGGCCTACTTTGGATTACAGTAGAGAGGAAAATCCAGGAGTACTTTGCTCTCAGCACCCTTTAACATTCAGCACACGCACCAGAGCAACATGAAGCACTTCGCTCCTGGTTAGCTCTATCTGCTTTGCAACCACAGCTGCACAGCAGCAACCTCTCAAATATCTCTTAAAAATGGCACTACTAAACAGAGTTGCCCATCAACTGTCTAATACCTTCTTTATAGGATTGTTTGTAAAAGCGCTCACGTATCAACTTTTCCAAATTGTCCTGACAATTTGGAAAGACAAAGTGCTGAATATAACATGACAATATGATTATCTTTGTTAGACCCAGAGTTAAACTGGAGTGATGTGGGTGTGACAGGGCCATGAGACTCATGTTCCCCAGGGATGGGCACACCTGCTGCTCAGTAAATGCAGAGCAGAAGAGTTTTTGTCAATGAGAGGCCTCACAGGATGCATTTTCCAAATTAATTTCCTCTGTGGGTGGAGAGCTGTAATATCTTGAGAAAGGTCTTCATCCATCAAGGGACTTGGACAGAAGCACCTCTTTTTTTCAGGAATGATGGGGTTGAGAGAAACCATGGACAAGCAACACATTGGCTTATTGCATGCAAAATACACCTGTCTCATCAGGGTCTTCCAAGTGCAGCTTTGGACCATTTTCAAAGCCTGGAGCAGTGCAAAAAGCACCTGAATTCCCAGTGTTGGAAACACCTGTTATACAAGAAACAGATCTACAGGTCATAAATTGTTTGTTGCATTCTGATTTTTACCTGGGATTTTCCCTTCAAAGGGTGGGTATGTGGAGCTGTTCTATCCAGGCTGACTCCCAAGTGCATACTACAGTTTGGAGGGAATAAATAAGCAGCAGGTGTAGAGCACCCCTACCTTGTGCTATGAACATTGGTGTACCTGCTATAATGTGCGAGACAGGAGCTTTATCAGCTCTTTTAGCAAAATAGATTGAATGTTGCAAGCCCAAGAGGAACTGGAAGGGACATTAATATTTATCACTAACATTGTGGAGGGGCAGTACTAAAAGGCAAGTAAGGTGAGTGGGTAGGTAGGGAAGAGAAAGTAGGGGGAAATTAAAGAGACAGTGTATTCAGATTGAGGCAAAAAGAATCTCATCAGCTGCATTCTCCAAGGCCTGGAAAAGATGACACATTTGTATTAGAAAAATCAATGAGGTGGACTCAAGTGGGGTCGCAGTTCTGGGAATCAGAAACTCCAAATCTGATTAAAAACCCCTGTGAACATTTCATGTAACTTTCCATGATGAAAATTATCAATGTTTTCATGGAACATCAAGAAAAAAATCAGGTTAGAGTAAAACTTACTTTTTTTTATATGTGCTGAAAGACACATGTTTCTGTGGACTGGAAAGAGTGGCTCCTACCTGTCTGTAGGTGTCTGTGTACAGACAATGGGAGGACACCTGGTGATTATTATTCACTAAAGCTCCTGTACTAGGCAAAGATACAGTTCCAGTCAGTCTAACTGAAACCCACCCATTCCCAGGCCCACAGCTCTTACTCACAAGCCAGCATTTAGATATGCAAATAACAACATATTGTTATCAGCAGTTTGTCCAATAATATTTCCTTTGTTTCATCAAAAAGGCGTATCAGTTCTGTACAGTTGGCAGTGAATATGCAAAGAGGAATTTGAAAAAGCAAGACCAGCCAGAACAGCTGCCTCTGCCAGTCTGATTGCAGGCATCGCTGATGTCAGACAATGCATCAGAAGGTTAGGGTGCTAACGACTTGTTGATGTGTTTGACATTCTGCAACTATCTCTTACCAGGTATTTTCACAGTAGGTATTGTTTTTATAGATGTTTCCCTATTACTCATGAGCTGGAAGTTTCAAGGGAAAATTTTGAAAACAAGACAAAAGCTCGAAGGGACAGGGAAGAAGTGAGAGAGAAAGCCTGTCTGAGCCCTCATATATACTTAGTCCAAAACACGGAAACGTGAAATACCATGTCCTTGGTCACAAGCATGTTACAGGATCAGAAATATAGGACACACAAATGCACCTTCTCAGCTACAGTAATATAACCATTGAATAGTTTGGGACCTTTAAATGTCATCTAGTCCAACCCACTGCAACGAGCAAGGGAGAGTCATTTGTTTATATTCATGGATACATAATCAGCTGTAGTCCTTGAACAGAAGTTAAAACATTAAAAAAATGAGATAATTTGAAGTAATAGATCCAACAAAATTGTCATCCTGAAATAATCTGGCTAGTTTATCTTCTTTGGGCTTTTTTTGTCTGTGTTTCCTTTGGAGATTATCAAGTCAGTTTTTAAAGCCTAATTAAGTTTCTGCATGAAAATGCACTCCTTTCATTTTGGAGAACTAATCACATTTAATCTGCAGACACTAGCCATTATAACAAATCTGTCTGTCCACTGTAACAGCAGGATTATGAAAAAATAAATGGAAAGTGACATTCACATCAGCCTGAGAGTGTTTTCGGCAGTCATCAACTGGCTTTTCGAGTTACTATGGCTTTAACCCATCATCACTTTTTCATTACAACTACCAAGCAGTTGAGTAGGTTAGGTTGCCAAGTGGCTTTTTCAGGCATTTATTATGACATTAATGTTTATGTTTGAAGTTATCAAGCCCCTTCTGAGTGAATTGCTTTCTTAAATATAGAGTGCCATGCTGCCAGCTAGAGACCAGCTGTGTGGGGCAGTTTTGGAGTCAAGGTTCTTTAGGGACAGAGGATACTCAATTGCAGATTCAATTGCAAATGGAAGAATCCATTAATGCATTTTGGGCTGCATATCCAAAGAAGTTTGTTCCAGTAGTGAAGGTGCTGAAAAAAACGGCGTATTCTTGCAAGGGACTTTGTATAAAACAAAAATGTGTGTATCTGTATGAGAAGGCAACTGAGTAAGAATACCAATGCAGTGAAATACACCTAGGAAAGAGCAGGGTTGGGGCAGGGAGGGCAGGG
>NW_016690181.1:9088863-9096785 GCF_001604755.1 Lepidothrix coronata
GGGGGGGGGGGGGGGGGGGGGGGGGGGGGGGGGGGGGGGGGGGGGGGGGGGTGGAGGAGAAAGATTAAGGGGGGAAGAAATAATTTTTCATAGACAAAAGGATTAAGAAGTATGGGAAATATTTCCATAACCCTGCCAAAGACAAAGAGATAGGCTGTTGTATTTTGTACTTCAGCCAGAAGTGCAATCAGTACTTTGCAGAATACATGCAGAAATATGGCTGCTTAGGAGAATATGTGTTCTAGGGTGATTCATATCAGCTAAATAAAGGTAATTAAAGATATAAAGGACTGAAGCAGTAAAACCAGGACTGAGCTATTTAACCAAGTGTGACAGCTTTGCATGACTGATTATTCATGACCTACTCCTAGGTAGTTAAGAAACATAAAATGTGATTCATAATCTCTAGAAAGAAAACAAGTTATTTATTAAGAAAGTTAACTTCATGACGCTCCTAAAACTAGTATAAATATTTGAATTCCTGTCAATAAATTTTCTTAAAAATACGAATAAATACACCCAATCACATAGTACACCTATATATACATCTATCTATTTCTTAGCTGGCAGTTAGAAGGCAAGCACCAATATATGCAATGCAAATGCTACTCGAAAAGCCTTATGCAATTAGTTATTATTTCTATCTAATTCTTACCATGTATTTTTATGGAGATCAACTCTATCAACTAAGGAATGCTAAATAAGCAGGCCTTTAAAAAAGAGAAATGATCCACCAAATTATCCTCTGATCAGGCTGAAAGGTCTCCTCTTCACAGGTATGTAACTGTGTAGTACACTAAGTTATGACTGTAAGGTATATTAAAAACTCTTCATTAACTCTTCACATGCAGTAATCTCAACTCATTTGATCCATCAGTTAACTGCTAATACTGGGTGCACTGAAAGCACATGTACATGGAGGGGTAAATGTGAGAGCCACTACTGCACTATGAATTACCAGCTCATTGCACAGCACTTAGAAAATCCCTAATTATAGCTCACAAGTCCATAATAAATCAAACATATATAATTCTACAAAATGATCTGTTAATAAGAAAAACCTTAAACTAACTCCTGTTTATTCATCTGGGCATCACAGCACAAGAAGACATAAGTGCTAATTTACATGTCATTTGGTTTTGGTGTTTTTTTCAAATTTCCCCTCCCCCTTCTGCTGCTAAGAATGACTGTTTCTCTTGGTTTGTTGTGATTTTTTTTTTGTATTGATGAGGTACAGTATATAAATATATATTATAAAAAGTCATGCCATTATGAGCATGCATTATTATGAGTTTTTTAATTAAACACCAAACAAACACCAGGAAATTGCTATCAAAGGTATTTACCATAAAATAACGTTGCTTGACTATTGAATGCTGTAATTGGATATTGCTACAGCTGCCAGTGCATTTGTAATTGAACTATTCAGGTATTATGTGGAAGGAATTTTCCTGGAATATCCAGCTGAATCAAACACTAAATTTCACAGGCTAGCTTATACATCCAGCTTTTCTTTCAGGGTAAAATCACGGCACAGCTTCTTTGGTATCAGTTTTGGAATTGCTCCGTTATAGTTAGTTTTCCTTCATTCTATGTCACTTGTATTTTACCAAAGAAGAAAAAGATACTTTAATACATGTAAGCCCAAAAAAATCCCCAAACCACCTAAAAAACCCTCTCCCCACCTCTAAACCCCCTTCATATTAATTTCTACAATTATTTTCCATCTTGTTTTTGCTTCAGTGTTTGATGAATAATTTATAGTCATATTTTTTACGTCCCTAGGTTTGTTCCATTTTGATTGCAACTACAGTTTCCAGGAACAAAACAAAGCTTACATTTAAAAATCCTCTCTGTCATATGATTATGGAAGTTATTTTTAAAAATGGAGTAGCACTTTATATGGTTGCCTTTATATCTGACTCCACTGCAGCCTTGCCGGCTTTTCTTTGCCACCAATTAACAGTTGCAGCAAAAGGAAAAGGACATATTTTGCAAGGAACCTGCAATGGGATGTTCAGCTTTGTCTTCTTTCACTGGCTAAGGTTTTTGTTTCTCTTGGGGATAAAGAGTCATAATAAAGGCATATATTCTCATTTTCCTCCTGGAAATTCCATGGAATTTAATGTCTAACCTCTCTGAAGAACTTGAAACACTCTATGCAGCTCTGCTACAGCAATATCATTCTTTTAAATTCAATAGGATGAATTACAACATCCTACCAAAAAAAAAAAAATTATGTATGAGTTGAAAAGATTTATATTGGACTTTGCAGGACTTGTTCTTTTCACCCATTCAAGACAACTTATCCACAGAGCTTAAATGCAGTTTTGAGTCTATGTCCTTAAAGATACTAACAGCTGTAACACAGTGTAAGTAAAATAAAGGCAGACCTACTTCCAGAAAAACATGCATAGTTATGCAAAACATAAATTAATGTTATGCTTATAGGATTAGATATGGAAGATACTCATGGAGTTTGTCTAAGCTGCCTCTTTATTTATGAAGGTTTGAAACATCTAGAGACTAAAGTAACCAATACCAAAGACAATATCTATGGTTTCATGTGGTACCTGTTACTCGGACAACAGAGCTTCCTGTGTACTGAGCACCTGCTCTGTATTATCCTCCATATCTGCTTTGTCTCAAGAGATCTTTGTAATAGTAGAACAATTAGCCTCAGTGTTTTTATACTGCAACAATGTCAGCCCAAGAGAGGAAGATACACAATGCAAATGATGACCTGAGGTCTCGGGAATTTAATAAACAAAAACACCACATGCAAACTCCAGTGGGTAGAGATTCCCATAATATGTATGAGTGCTGGTTTTAGAGCAAGCTGGAGTGATCTTGCTGGAATAAATAATTGCATAAATATGGAACATCCTTCTTTGACCTTCTGGATTCAGGCAGCATTTTCATTGCATGATAAAAAGTGTGTGTGGGATTTAATAAACTTGTTATCTGGTTCATATAGGTCCTCACTGCTGTTATTATTCTTTTAGTTAGTCGTAGTGCTAATAACAGTCTGCCAGTCTCAGAAAAGACTGGGTTTGTGGAAAAACAAACAAAACCGCAAAAATCAAAACCAGAACAAGTCACAAAAATCTATGCTGGAAATGAAATTTTAAGTTTTATTTAGGCGCATGTGAGGGGTCATGTATTACTGCCACATACTGTTTCAAGGCAGAGTGACATAAAACAAAAGTGAAAAAGCAACTGGCTTGTCTTTATCAGTGTATGACCTAGAGAGCGTAAGAAGCTGATACTCATTGCCCCTGTTGCAGGGCAGTTACAGCCAGACAGGTGTGGCAGCCCATCATGCTGCTAATCTCTTCTATCAGCCCAGCATGAATGGGTACAGCTCATGAACCAGAGTCCAAAGGGTGGATGTGAGAGCATTCTCTTGCTGCTACCCAGAGAAATGGAGGCGACATTTCACCTGTAAGCAGGACCATTTAATCCACAATGATTCTTGCCCTCCAGAACACAGGGGCCTCCTTGGATAGGAAATACAGGGGGCAGAATAAATTCAGCACTGCTAGGGCAAGGAGCTATTCACTTGGCAGGGGAAAAGAGTCTCATATTCTCACCATAAAGGCCAAAACCACAGCGTTGCAAGCTCAGTAAGGGCTCGGCTGAAAAGGCAGCCTTCATCTTGGGGTGCTGAAGCGCCAGATGGTTTTGTTACCCCTGCTTCCCTAGGACTACAAAGCCCCCTCAGTTTGTGGATCCTGCTGCTATGTCCCTGCAGGCAAACTAAACCCTGCAGTCCCCAGGGCCATTGGACTCTCTCTCCCCATGCAGACTGCTAGGGGGGAGTAGCTAGTCCTAAAACATGCTGGGAACTGCTTGAGAAAGTGACAAAAAATGTGTCAGGGATGTTGTGAAAGCGCAATGGCATAAACAATCAAGCAAGGATGTTTCTTCATTGTTTAATTTAGCAGCCCAGATATAAGCACAGAGGCCACACGCATTTAGTTCCCATCAGAGATTTCCATACATCCAAGTGCCAGCTCTATGCAGAATGAACCATATCCACCTCTGCTGCCACCTCAATTATTTCAGCAGAATTCTAAGAATTTGGTCAGGTACAAGAAACACTGAAACAATGCTGGTTTGAACTGTCTCAGTTCTTGAGACTTTACTAAAAATACCCACTGAAAGAGAGACCAGATATTGTAAAATTTTTCATCATTCTCTCCCCTATCCCTGGTTAGATGTGCTTTCTGAAGGGCTTCCAGACAAAAATTTTTGCTTTTTTATCATTACTGCTTTGTTTCAGCTTGAAATTAAAACAAAAAAATTAAAAAAAAAAGCTTGCTTTTAGCAACAGATGAATGCATAATGATCGAAAAGGTGAAGAAAGGGGATTTTCTGTATAATCAACTTGCCAAAATTAATTTTTCAATGCAATTATTCTTCCATCAATTGTCTTTTCTTCTTTCATTGAACTCACACTGAAATAATACTCTTAATCCCCAAGAAGCTTCAATATTTTTGCTGTAAAGCATTGCACAATTTGTGGTATGGACTAATGCCATGCATTAGCCATGAAGCAAGGTTTGACGTAGCTAAAGAACATCAAGTACAATACCACATTTTATCAAAACCAAACAGCAGAACAATGCACACAAGGCTCTCACAAATATACCAGACCCATCAGATTTCAATCTGATAAAGTCAATACAGAGAAGAAATATAGGGTACAGTTTGTCTTCATTAACACAGAAATAGGCACAGCAGTTCCACTCTCTTTCTGCAGCGTGCTCTTAACCCAAAAGACCTGGGGACCAGCCTCTTAGGCTGAAATATTGGGAGTTCAGAATTTAAAGTTCTGTTGTTTTTCACCAGAGCTCATGGCCCTCAGAAATGCCATGGAAGGGATTTGCCCTCCTACAGGCAGAAAGACCATGCAGCATCTTGGTTTCTTGAGAATGCCTTTCTGGAGACCTTCAGTGAGGGATTGACCTCTATCCCCATCTCTGCCTGCAGCTAAAAGGGAGGCACCCACACAGATAATCAGTTAGCTGGCAGAGGCTTAAGTCGTATGGCTTACTCTGGATTAATGTATCCCTTGTAAAGAGGAAGAAATATGTTAAAAAGGAATGTGGGGTGCACCACACTGAAAAAGTGGAGAGCAGGAGAGGATTGGGCTGAGCACTGGCTGCTGGTGTTGAAGCGAAGTGTCTCGCCAGAACCGCATCACAGCCATCCCTCACCTTCCTGCTCTGGGTGTCAGCACCAGGAGCACCAAGGACACCAGGAAAGCGTCTCAAGGGCGTCCAGCAGACAGTACCGTGGAGACAGACCCCAGCTGCTTTCACCCAGAGCTTGCAGGTCTAGCTGTGTTTGCACTGAGCACTACATGGGCTAACTGCTTAGGGATTTATCCCAATTCCCAGGTAAGATTGGCTATTGGCCATGCACACAGTTCAAATACTACCAGCACTTGAGCAGGCTAAATGAAAGCTACCTTGGGTCCATCTGCACGTCCACCTGACATATTGTCTTATAACATGCATTTTCTACATTGACAACTTAGGTGAGTAATGGACCGACGTGTCTTTCACTGGGCATTACAGAGTAAAACAGGTCTGTTGTTTCAGTTTGTTCGGCAGGGTGCCAAGCAGCACCATGCAAAATTGTGCAAGCCAGTCCAACACACATCAACAACATCACTCTTAAAACAGAGATCCACCTAGCAAAGTAAGAGATGAACACTGCTAATTAAGGAGCTACATCAGTCCTGGGCAACAGGTGAAAAATCACCAGAGATGCATTTCTGCTGCACTGGGCACTGTGCACAGGCAGTTCAGCAGAGGAGCTGGGCTAATTTTGTGGCTAGCCTGCTTCCACAAAAGCCTGCACCCAGCCTGGCTGCTCACGATGACACAGGGCACCCCAATGCTGCACCCTGCCCTGAGCCACACCTGAACTGAACCTGCTGGTTCTGACACAGGGGAAGCCTTAGCACACCACAATGATTTTCTTAAGAACACAGCTCTTACCACCATCAACATGTTCCTCACTCACTTTCTCTGCTCGTTTTTGGGGGAGATGCATGTTGTAGAGGGGCCTGACTGCACTGCATACCCCAACACAGCCTATGTTGGGCTATGCTTCTCTTTAGTGGATACCATGGGGTTTGGGTTATGTTCCCTAAAGCCCTGTCTTTGTGGTTGCATTCTGGTTCATGCCTCTGGTGCAGGGCCTAGAGAGAGGAGGTATGGAAAAAAAAGCATTGACTCCCAAGGCTGAAGCCCAAATAACATAACTCACCATTGACATGTTTAACAAAAAAAGATACATCCTCCACTGGTATGTTACACACGTGGTGGTTAAAAAAGTTTAGCAGAGAGCGAAGCGCTGGAGTGAAGGTAATTAAGGAAGCAAACACTGGTGGAACTCATGTTATGACTGTTTCACAGCAGAGCCAAGGGTTTTCCTTAGTTAAGTAAATAAGGTGCCAATTCAAACTGCAATACTGCAAAAAGTCTGTCAGTGCTCCTGACTTTGGGGAGTTTGAAAATAATACTACAGGAGTGATTTGCCCCACCATGTTTTCTCTTTCAATCACGATTGAAGGCAGATAACATAAAAGGTAGGTTGAATTTTTTTTAAAAGTTAGAACTTCTAAACTTTTATTGCATTTGCTATGGGCATGGACCTAGTCTCCCTGAACTGTTTTTTTCCATGCAGTAATCAAAATGAATTTTTTTCTGAAGTCTCATTTTAAGGGGCAGGGAACGAACATTTGATTATTTCATTAAAGAAGAAATGCACAAACACCATAGGCTGGTTCTATTTATGGCTGAGCTGTCTGATATGTGTTATGGCTTGGATTGACATAAAACCATTGCGACTTATAGTAAACTAAATAGGGACCATAAATGGAAAATGTTTAAAAGGCCATTACATAACTGAATAAATGAGCTGAAAATCTTGTCTGCATGCCTCTCCCACACACATTAGCTGAGGATGATAGTTTCACCTGAGATTGAATCTCATCTGTTGCCGCTATATGTATTGCCAAGCTACAGCAAATATTACTAATCACATATAATTATTTTTTAAAGAACACTGAAGGAAAACAAATGCAATCAGATAAACTGACTCCTTTTGCAAATTCACCAAGTTTGCTCTAGCATCACCACATGTAACATAGACAAGAAAATATCAGATATAAAGAAAACTACCTTTGTATATACAGAAACTAAAGGGGATACTTACTATGACACAAAGGTTTTCATTCCAAGTATTTGTCTTATCATCCACTTTTCAAGGTAACCATTGGGTTATGCCACCAGCCACCAATAGAACAGCCAAATATTTTGCAGCTCATATGGAAGAAAATGCAGGGTCAGAACACAAGGGACTCAGAAGGTAAAAACACCAGCTATGCCTTCTGCCCAAAGCCGAGTCCTATCACCTTTGGGAGCGAGCACGGCTACAGCCTGTGAGCCAAGAGAAACAAAATCACCTAAGGAGAAAACTGCAGCTGTTTTTGGCTACCTGATTAAAAGCAATCATAGCACTGCTGAACAAGCACTAGGAGAGGGGGAACAAAGTTGCATGACCTAGAGAGACTCTGCAGCAAATGCTGTGGTACCAGCAAGTGCCCAGCCTACACCAGGCCCTCACTCACTGCTGGGATTTTGTTCAGAGGCATCCGAAAGGCCACAGAGATACACATGTTATTGCTGGGCTGCTCTGCAGTGACCTGCACTTGCTTTCCCAGATATTTCCTCCTGGCATTTAAAAAGTAGTGTCTTGCTGATATTTTCTTGTGAAAGCCTCTCAAATGCTTGATCACCTATGCTTACTTATAAAATTCTTCCACGGCTTCAATCACCTCAAAAATTTCACCTATCTGCCAGGTTTTTGTTGAGACTGTGTTCTTCTATATAATGAACAGAAAT
>NW_016690181.1:9096795-9175003 GCF_001604755.1 Lepidothrix coronata
AATGTATCGGAAACAGGCCACAGGAATGTCCTTGTCCTAGTGCTGCCTCTGTGGCCTGGAAAAGCCCCTGTCTTCCCCTGTGCAAATGTGCAGATCTGCCCCCCGTAAAATACATTATTCTTCACCCGGCAAGGCTCAGTGGGTGATGGGTGCTGTGAAAATGGTCGTCAGGTGCTCATTTACCAACTGTAAGTCTCGATTCAGGATGTTTGCTTGAAGTTCAAGCATCAAAGTGCATTGCTTGGCACTTCTGTGCGCCCCTTCTTGTCAGTTTCTGGGAAGGGTTTAATGTTTCTCCATCAGTTGTGATGACTGATTCTCCATGAGCCTCTACAACTTCATTTTACAACAACAAAGTAAATCTGTTATCAGTTCATAATTAAATAAATATTTATCTGGGGCACCTCATATGAATGCAAATAACCGTTTGTGAAGTTTTCTTCCATAAGCAACTTGGAATGCCTCTTAATTTTTATTTTTCCTGACATCTTCATTTCAATGACAAATTCACCTGAAATCTGTACTGAAAAGTTACATCATGTCTTAGATTCTGTAAATGCAAGGGGAAACTCTAAATGGAAGATTTCCAGTTTCTGTGCCACAGTGGATTTACAAGGCTCTCAAAACACAGATGAACTATTTGGTATGGCAAGAAGCAAACCTATCAAATCATGGTTAACAAATTGCCCACTTTCCAGAGAATCAAAATCAAAGTGTTTTTATTACAAATTGAAAACCTTTGGGGTGTGGGATAACTGATCAGTGAGTAATTGGGATATGGAATCTTTCATCTGCAGCAGTCAACTTCAAATCCAAGAACCAGTGTTAAGAAGGACTAAAACTTCTTGCTGGATGGTGCCAGTGCAGTACCATCATCCCTGATGCACAAAGGTGGGGCCTAAGAGGACTGTCATTTCCAGAACCATCTCTACAGGCCTCCTCCTGTATCCTGCAGTTGAGGAGGGGTAAGGCAGGAACTGATTTCAAAATGATAATGAAATCTACAGACAAACCATAAGCAAAATTTTATCTTAGCAGTTTCTAGAAATAAAACGTTTCATGCCAAAATATCATGACTGCTTCTGGTCTAGAGCAGGGGAGGACAGAGTTATTCACAAGCTATAGATTTTTTTTCCCAGAATGTTGGAAAACAAGTAACAGAGTCTTAAATCTGTGTCATAATTACAAGCAGATAATTCTACCACTTTTCCTACATTGCTGAAATCAATAGTCTACCCATGAAGAGAAACGGCAGTGCTCTGAGAAATTATATTTGTGGTAGCTCTGCTTTCTTTTATCTTTTAAATATTTTTCATTGACCTGTTAGGATTTCTGTAACTTTTTTTTTTTCAAGAGTAAGCATATGCAAATGGGTTTTCTGCTCTATTTCCTTCATTAGTAATATCTAATTCTGCAGGCTTGTGTATTTAAATCTGCATCTATAACATAGCTTGTGGTCAAGATGCCAACTGTTCTTTCACATACATTTAATTTTCCTGGATGAAGTGCTGATTCAAGTGGACTTAATAAAGAAGTAAATAATTTAAGCATGGAAATGAAGCTGTTGAATGTGAGAGATCTTCTTCAGTCATCTCACTACTGCATACCAATGGTGCAGCTTAATCTCTACATCTTTTGTTTGGTCTGATTAGGCATATCCCAATTCCTACCAGGCATCAGGAAGAGAGCAAGTTATCTTTAGAAGATAGCAGCATGAGGCTCAGTCCTTTCTTCCTGATATATCTGAGTCCCACATAATTTCATGTAACTGAGGATGATAGCACCAGGTGCCAAGTTATTTTAGATATCCCAAATCTTTTTGCTGTGGCCTGGCAAGTTCAGTAAGATGTTTGCATCTTCTTAACTCTTGGGTCATCGTCTCTCTTTTGATTTTGCAAAAGAATTCTCCAAACACCAAGCTGAAGAGAAGCTTGTTCTAAGTAATAGAATTAACGTCGTAGTACTAAGTAAATTAGTGGTTAGCACTTATCTATAGTTGCTACAAACTGATCGGATATGACAGCACAGCCAGCATAGGTTTCCTTTCATTTTTTGCATAGGTTTTCTACTCTTCCTGGAGTGCCATGCAGAGCGTGTTACATACCTGCGATGTTTGTCTGCTGACTCTCCCAACACAGGCATTGCATATCCTGCATGGCCCAAACCCAAATGTAAACACAAAAAGCTTTCATTCGCTACAGGTGGTCCTCAGATTCTCAGTCTTACTAGGCTGCAGGCAGCCTTTTGTTACTATCTTCCTAAATACCAAGTATTACTCAGCTTAGAAGAACTATGTTAATGTATTTTGTTTGTATCAGCTGTATTTTGGATGACTAGATCTCCTTTTCTTGTTGCTATGTTGATAGGGATATGGAAGTTCAAAGGTGAGCAAGAGTTCTCAGGTTCTTTTCTCTTTATCTTCTTACTGAGAACTCAACTGAAGACTAAAAGTGGAGAATGAAACCAGAGCATTAAAGTGTTGCAAAAGATATGATCTACACATGGTACATGAAAGAAGAAAAAAAAATAGCCTAAACTCCTTTAACTTGTTCTATTTCTTTTGAAACTACTTATTCCACATATTAACCTTTCACTGGTACTCTCCCACTGGTCAACAAGAAGAATGGGATTGGCTATAAGTTCTAATTTTCATTTAAAAAAGCCAACTTGGCAGGTTGATAATTGGATCAATGAGCTTTTCTGACAAACCAGAAACATTTATATATTATTGTTGTGGTGGTGGTGGTTATTTTGCTAAAATCTTGCACTATTCATTTACCACAGTCCATTTTCCACAAAATACTTTTCATAAGTATTTTGTTTTTTAGTGAACAAACAAAACCCATCTTTTTCTAACACTCCCAGCAAAAGCAAAAGCATTTCACTGGAAATGAGAGTGCTTCATGAGGTAGTTTAGTGCTTCATGACAGCTAAATGAAAGGAAAGAACCTCAGCACAAGACAGCTACCTGTATCTGGTAGATGCACTTGCATTCAGCATCTATTTGTATGACTTTGAAAAAGTTGCTTCAACTCAAATCCACACATAAGCCTCTGAAAAACACCAAATAGAGATTGACTTTATTTTCTGTGTATAAACAGTGTAAGGAAAATTATACTTCTGTTTCTGAGAGAAAGATTTTGAAGACAGGATTGAAAGGTATTTTACTATACTACACCAGGATGAGATATAAAAGTGTTATGTGCATACAGGAAATTTTTGTTGCATCTTTTTGTAGATGGAAGAGCAGTTATCTGCAGCACATGATGCTGCCACTGTAGAAGTATAGGCCAATCTAGGTTAATGCTCCCTACAATCTAATGACAACAACCTCTCTTAATTCCTTTTAAAATTTGAACTTGCTTTATCACTCACCTGCAGGGAAACAGCACACAGTAAACAATTACCTAACAGGTTAGAGGTGAGGCTCAAACATGACTCAGAGCAGGTCATTGTGAACTGTTCTCCCACTTGTCCTCTGCAGCCAGTTTGATTTTGCACATATTCGAATTTAAAAGGTTTGTCTATGCGCTGCTCTTCTGTCCCAGAAATGCCTATAATATCTCGAAAAATATAGAAAAAAGTAACCAAATACAACAGTGAAATCCTAGCAAAAAGTAACTTTATGAATTGTCAATGCATGCAGCTTAGTCAAAATATTTTGAAAAAATATTTCTTCCATAGAGGCGTTCTTGTTTCATCAATGCCTACATGATTCATGAAGACATATTGCAGAATCAGAAAAAGCCAAGCTGGAAGAGATGTAAGATCATGCTAGTTCATCCCTCACCTGAAGGAAAGAGCACCTGCACTTATGTAATTCCCTAAGATGTTGGTCTGACTTGTTCTTATAGATGTCTGCTGTTGGGATTCTGATTGACACATCACAACTCTCTTGCGTACATGTAACCTCAATTTCACTTGCTATGGTTTAAGCTTGCTATTTCTCCTTTTGTCTCACTGGAAAGGGGGAAAGGTTTTTTCTGGCAATGTTTACATGTTTGAAGACTGTTACCTACTGTCTTTCTGCAAAATAACCCTGATTTTCTAGCCTTTCTTCATGAAACATCTTTACTAGACCTCTAGCCCTTCTTGCTGCACTACCAGGTTTTGTTTGGCTTTTTTTTGTCTTTTGTTGTTCTTGGTTGTCATGGTTGGGTTTGGTTCGGGGTTTTTTCGTTTGGTTTTTTTAATTTTTTTTTTTTTTTTAATTAGCACAGTGTCCAAAGTTGAACATGTTACTGTATCTAAAGCTAGTCTTACTTCTGCTGAGTAGGCTGGAAGGGCAGTGTTGTTATCTCACAGGTGTCACACCTATTTATATGTTCTCATCTATTTTTTCACAACAGCATTGCACTGCCAACTCGTTTTTAGCCTGTGATCCACTGCAATGTTACATTCTTTTTTTCTACAAAACAACCATCCAATAAATCATTTACCATCTCATATTTGTGCAACTTGCATATTTGTGCAACATATTGAGCCATTATCTTGCCTTTTGTCTGTCTGGAATGGCGTTTACTTATTTACTTATCACTTCTGTACTGTGTCATCGTTGTTTGGAATTTTTTATCCCTTCTTTCAAAGGGCTGGCTGCGTCTCCTGGCTGGCATGACCCACAAACTCAGCAAACTGTCTCTCTTTTTTCATAAGCAAAGTCATTAATGAAAATATCGAATAGTACTCGACCCATGAAAGATCACAGTGGAGCCACACTTAATTCAACTTAGTTTGACTGTGAATCACTAATAGCCACTCTTGGAGTGCAATTTTGGAACTAATTTGGGCAGAGTTTAGAGTCATTTCATTAAGCTCATGTTTCCATACTTTGCTTATGAAGGCATCGTATGAAAGGTTAGCACATTGAACTTAACGTGTTATTTCTCCTATTTATAAAGAAATGTTAGCCTGTCACACTAACACAGAATAAAATTGGTTGGATTTGTGCTTGGAAATCCATTGTGGCTTTCATAGGTGTGTTACAGATAGATTATTTGTAGCAATAGTTTTGGAGAAGCTGAAGTTACATCTGACCTACATTTGCAAGATTGCCTCAGTCACCTTCCTAAATCATTTTGAATGTATTTTAAAAAGACCAACTGATGTGAAACATTCAACTCATATTCCTTTACCTTTCCAGTCTGAGGTCTCATTTCTTTTTCTTCTGATGTTTATTTGTGTGGGCATGCTGATCAGAAGCCCAACCAAGTTTCCAGTGGGAAAGTTTCAAAAGTTCAAAATGCCCTCACTAGTCAGATGGGGACTGTGAAAAAAGGAAAAATAAAAGAGACCTATTCCAAACTGAAAAATAATATTTTTTTACATTTTGTTATATTACAAAAAAAACCCAAACGTTTTCATGATATTTAAAAAAAATAATATGTTAACAATTTAGAAATTAGAAGTCATGGCTGCTTTTACTTATTTGCAGCATACCTTCAAAAAAACCCAGCAACAAACAACCCAACATTAAAAACATTGTGATTAATTTAAGAAGCTTTTATTTCTTTGCCGTTTTTCCCTGAGACACACATCAAGGAAAACCTAGTAGCAGCAATTTTCCACTTCCATACCATACTACATGTATCAAGATTTAAAAGCTGTGTTATATACCTTTGGTACCCAGTGCCTGGGCTATTGCTTCCAGATGGTGAAATAAAACCAACAGGCCCAAAGTAGAGTCAAAGGTTTATGAACAAACAACTCCAGAGACCATTACCTGAGCTGTCTCACCTGTGGATTATACTGGTTCCCTTTGGCAAACTGTTGCTTTCTCCATATTAGTTCAGAAAACAAGGATGTATAATAAAACAGAAGGCATTGCAGAAATAGTGTTTTCAAATGTATCACATTCCAGAAATAATTCAATGAGAATAGGTGTTGCAGCCACATCTCTCACATCTTACCCATACACAATTGTCATAAGCCAGCTTTGTGCCACAATTACTTAAGGCATTGAGAAATATTTGTGTCTGGAATACAACATGGCACACTGATAAACTGGAGAGTGTCTGAAATGGTTGATATCATCCATTACAAGATCCTTCCAAGTGACCAAACATAATATAGCACATTTAATAATGCTGTATACATAACAAATTCCACTAATAAGTAAGCACACAGAACTCCACAGAGGTATGAGCACACCACCTTGTTTACCCAAAGCAGAATTTAGGAGAAATACATTTACAATTACACTCAAGGAAAAAAGAATTAAGCCTGAAGCCCTATTATCTTAAAACAATAGCTGGAGAAAAAAATCAGACACTGCCAGTGAAAAAATGAGAGGACACATGCTGGAGTGATTAACAAGTTTGGACTTCATAGTTAGGATAATAGGCTTTCTCTGGGAAACCACTCATGTGTAATCACATGGGTATATTTTCACATACAGGTCATAGTTATGATTTACGCTTTATTGCATTTGGTAGATCAAAAACAACACACTTGAGAACATCTTAAGACAGTAAAACCTCAACTCTTTTACTGCTATCCCTTTCCATTGCAAGGCACTCTCAGTGCACTTGCCTGCCTTTTCACCAGAACATGGCAGGCATGGGAGGATGGGCACTGTTACTGCAGTATGTTGACCTCCCTAGCTATAAAGAGATCTGCCTTTTGCTACCCGTAGGCTTCTTGGACCATAGACCTCTTACTATCTCCTTATTACCTCGAGCTCTTTATGTAGGATATGAAAGGATATTTGTAGCTATCTTGTTTTAAAGAAACCCATGCATTACTCAGAGTCATATTTTCTTTCCTAATCTTTCCTGGAAGGAAATAGCAGCATCTACTCCTCACAAAACAGTTTCTACCTCACCTTTTCTACCACTTGAGCCAGAGAAGCAAAGCTGTAACTCCACATCACCTCTGTGCCCATGCTCTTGGGAAGACATGTGCAGAACAAATGTCTGACCTGGACACCCCATCCGAATCCAAACGTGTAGTCGCTTCTCAGCATCAAATGGGAGACGTAATTTTCTGCTTTGCTCCTTTGGAGAGATGGGTAAGCCCTGGGAATAATCTATTCAAAAGAAATTAATTGTCTATAACCAAGCCTTTTCAGGGTTGTGATGATCCACTTCACTTGTGGTTTCTTTGTTTGCTTTTTTTTTTTCAACCAAGCCCTTTTTATGGGCTGAGGAAGGAAGGTGTGGAGATTGACTGAAGAACTGAGTTGTGTGTGTCAATCAGAGGGTTTTTTAAATTTGTTATTTTTACTAGCTTATCTGATGAACACAAAGAGCCAAATTCCAAAAGTCTGAGATGGAAAAAAGCATACCTATGTTTTGACTCTAACTATAGGGTCACAGCTATCCTGTTCCTCTGCTAGTACCAGATTGTTTTCTGCAGTTTATTTTCCATCTTGGTTTTTCATGGGATAGGTGATTGCTCACTGCCTCTGTAAATCAGGCCCTACTAGTGCTCAGTGATGGGGCCTCAACCACTTCCCTAAGGAGAGATGAGGTAATTGTTCTCAGATATTAATATAAGCAAATGCAGAATCCAGAGTTCAAAAGGACTAGATGCATCACACTGCAATTTCAGTCGTAACAGTTATAATAGTTTCTAATTCTAATTGTGCACAGCAGCATGTTGAGCACAGAGCAGCTTTGCTGCCCCAACACCTCCAGTTACACAACCAGCCCTTCAGAAGGACAAGCTGCACAGTCAAGAAGTTAATCCCAAAATTAATCTTTGCAGTTTCCCCTTTTTTTAACTATTTTCCACCACTTATAACACATCTCTTTATCATTGTGATACACACACACACATGCACAAAAAAACCCCAAACCAACCCTGAGCTCCCAAACCCAATTATCAGTTGTTTTGATCCCCTTTCTTCCCATACTCCTTGAGCAGCCTGGATGTCAGAGTTTCAGAGATTCCTGTGACTCATATGACCTCCTCATGATCCTGTGAGGACACTCACTGATGGGAGGCATCTTTCTCAAACTAGCACCCTGTGTTACTAGGCTCCCCAGCAAACTCGACCTTGCTACTTGGCAGAGAAGGTTTACAATTCCCCCGGGTTGCCACATTTTGTGTTAAGAGGGGTCCCCAGTTTCATGCCCCATTCTCACTTGTCTCTGGAGATCTCTGCTTTGCTAAAGCATACAAAAACACTCTTAGGGCCAGAGAATCATCATAGCAAAAGTAAAACACAAAACTACCTCATTAACATACAAAATTTAAGGAAAGGTGTTGCTAATTTATATATTTATACACATGCTAGATTCCCCACACACACTCCCTCTCCCTGTTCCTCTCTATGAAGCAGGTGATCACTTGAGATTTCACGAATTGGTTTACACTAATCTAACTGCAAATGGTTGCTAAGGGAGTAGGAAGTCATATCCCTCTCCTGTTCCTCTGATTGCAGGTTTCTAACTCCTACCCTGTGTTGTGACTGATGATCCTGAGGCCTTAGGATATGGAGATCTAGCAAAAAGTCTTACCCTTTTTCATTTCAGAATAATTTTTGGATCTGTCAGTGAGCGGAGGCAGCCCATGTAGCAGTGCCGGTGACAACATCAGGCAACAAACAGGCACAGAGAAACAAGACAAGGAAGCCACAGCTGTCCTTTTAGCAGGGATTCCAAGTCAGCTTGAACTAGGCTATGACTAAATTTATCTACAATCAAGCTCAAGGTGTTTCACATGGTGGCTAAGCTGGGACATATGCTTCTGATTAGGCTTGGTTTCCAGCTTGCCCTTGTCCAAGCTGAGGAAAGGCTTGCTGGTGTAAACCCTTTCTGCTTAAAGGCTCTGTGGCTACAGGTCCCCAGTAACTCATAACCTTAATATCCAATCAAAATATCTGTTTTTGATAGCTCTCCCACAGTGTTGCTGGCTGTTACAGTGTGACTTTTTCCTGAAACGTAAAGAGTCTAAAAATGCTGATGACCCTTGGGCGTAGCTGCATGGAGTTATTATCTTGTGAAACCATTTATTAAAGGTGACAGCAAAGCTTATTAGCTGACTTTGATCTTTACTTGAGTATAAACAAATGGGTTACCCATGCATAGTGAATTAAATTCTTTCTACACACCAGAAAAAATGTTTAAACACCAGCACATAACTTTTCATTGTATGTGTATTGAAAAATTACATTTGATGGAAATCAAGATAAAAGGCAGGTCTGATTAGAACTTTTCAGAGACCAAATTTTATGGCAACAGAACATACCTGAGATGAGGCAGTTCTTACTCTGACCATGGGACACTGAAAATGGGTTTTCACATTCTGCTCCCTGAATTCGTTAGCACTGGGTTGCTCCTCACCAGTAGAAACACACAGCCCAGCATGCGAATGACTTTTCTTCACCAAGGTAGTGAGCTCAGGCTTTGGAGAGCTAAAGGGTGATTGTCTCCCTCAAAATTTGTTGCAGTCCTCCACATTTTCAGCACTGTCAACCCTGATCCCAGTTTTTATAGCAAAATTAAAGAACTGCTCCATGTGACATGCTACCACTCATCTGCAGCTGCTGACAATGGCATACCAGCTTGGTCAGGGTCACAGTGGGAGTCTAGTTGAGAGAAAAGTCTGGGGTGGTAGGAGGGCAAAGTGTGTCCATCTTACAGTGGTAGCAAAGTAATAATTGGATTAGCTTTATCATCTAACTCTAAAGTTTCTGGAAAGTAAATATAACTTCTACTATCCCCTCACCTCCATACCTACGGGAAAAGTAAAAAGGGTCCGTAAGACGTGTGATTGCACGACAGCTGCTGAAAACTCAATGAGTCCCCATGCAGAGTGCCCTTCTCCATTAGATGCCTTCTGGCATGCCAGTGATTTCAGTCTGAACATGCTGAAATGTTTCACTCATGAACTATAAAATACTGAAAAATATTGGTTTGGCATGAATAACTGGTGAATCATCGGCATTTGTAATTGTTTGGGGGTATGGAGCTTGGCTTATTTGTATTCTGGTTTCACATGAGAACATTGATATGAAACAGCAGTAATTGAATCTGATAAGCTCTGGTGAGCCTTTCTGCAGGAGAGGAGGTATGATTTAGAGAGAGATATAAGAGTACAGAAGGAATTCTAGAAGGATGCACAGAGAGTTGCAGGTTGCCTCACATCACAACTCATAGATTTTATATACTCCAAAAATGAGTGATCATCATCTCAGGCAAAGCTAATTACCTGAGACATTATGATTCTATCTGCCATGAGAAGGATGAAATTCAAGGTGTTCCCCTCTCCCTTTTTTTTTTTTTTAATTACTTGTCTGTCTATTTAAACTTTCTTTGAAAATACAGGAATCTTAGATAGCATAAGATTCCAGTCTGTGAGTCTTTGGTGGTGAATGTTGTTTCTCCTTCTGTCCGTGTTCAGGCACAGGCTTCATGGGATGGCTGTGTTGAGAAGTATCATAGTTCACAGGAAACTGGGCAAGATCAGACCTGTGATGTGATCCTCCATTCTCTCCAAACTTCAGTGACTCACTGAGAGAGCCCCTAGTTACAGATTTGGGTTGCACTTTTAAATTTCCCCCACTTGGCAAACTCACAGCCTATAGAGGGCTGGTTTAGTCTTAGCCCGTGAAAGCTGATTCAAAAGATAGACA
Organism: Lepidothrix coronata; assembly: GCF_001604755.1. Classification (NCBI taxonomy): domain Eukaryota; kingdom Metazoa; phylum Chordata; class Aves; order Passeriformes; family Pipridae; genus Lepidothrix; species Lepidothrix coronata. Next base: position 9,107,372 of record NW_016690181.1, read on the forward strand.
GACAAACTCTTTACATTCTGTTCCAAGGAAAGAGCATGTTCTGTGGGTAGAGCCATCAATGTTATAACCACAAAACTTGGGAAAAGTGGATGTGAGAAAAAGTTGGAGGCAGAATCTGACAAATAGTGTGAAAAACTGACAAGACTTAAAGAAGGTGCAGTCCCTTCTCCCAGAGTGCTTCATGATATCCAGCAGACAGCTGTGTTTCAGCATCCTCATGGCAGCATCACCTCAAGGAGATTCAACCATCCCGATGATCTTCTGACCTTTCTGCAGCACTCATAGAAGCATTTGGGATGCATTCTTAAAAATCTTCACCCTACATCTGCTTGGCAAATCTGAGAAATGCAGGAGATGAAGATGTACACTGGAATTAGACCTTTGTACACAGTGAATCCTAAAGTCTCCAGGGACTGCAACCTGAACAAACACAGCACTTCTCCTCACCCACAGGTTGCTATGGAGCCATCCTGTAGCCTTTCCTAGTGAGCTGTGAAGAACAATAATCTCCTTGCCACACAATGCTGAAGGTTGCATTATTGTCCAAAGCTTTCAAGATTCAGAAAGGAGCTTTAGAAAGCAGGGTGCAAGGCATTGTGTTCATCCTCTTAACATCCTCAGTTATAAGAAGGAGGCTTTCAGTGTTCATCCTCTGAAGGTCTCTTCACCACTCTTAGAGCGAGACGGGGAGGCTCCTCTGCAAAATTCGCAAGATGTGTCACTGATACTGAAATTTATCCCTAGCTTCACACCTTGTTCCCAGGGACAGTAAAAATGCTAAAATAAGGAACCAAAAAGCTTAGGAAGAAGAAGCTACAGTTTGCCTATTTGTTTTGCAATACCTGCTTCAACATTACTGGTCATCCATTTCCCTCTTCATTCCCTGTGTTGAGACTGAATCTTATTTTTGAATTTCAAACCAAGATGAAAGCAAAGAGAATATCACACCATATTGAATACAGAGGGAGGAAATTCTTCAGCAGAAATAGTGTTTCAGTCATTTTTCATAATTAATTTTTTGAGGCACACAAGATGATACAGTGTACATAGATATATTGCTATAGTTTCTTCTTAAAGTTATGATTAGACTTGTAAACACTAATTTATGTTTAATTTTTGCAACCAACCTCTGATGGAAAGACTAGAAATAGAGTGACTTGGATGTCATTAGCTTTTTTTGCACATTAGCTATTTTTGCACATACAGCCTTTGTATTTCCACACAGAACTGTTGGGCGCATTAAGACCTGGCCATCTACTCAGTCTCTTCTTCCTACTTTAATTTTTATTTTCCCTATTGTTTTCTCTGACATTTAGGTGAACTGAAGGAGCTAAATATCTGAGGAAAGGGTGGTGGTTGAGAGAAATTCTTGGCTTGCACAAATTTTAGGACTTAGACTACACTGTGCAAAGCTCCATCAGCAAGGGAGCATATGCTGAAAACCTAGATAGATAATCTGTCTTTCAGGTTATTATAATTAACCCACTTATACTTCTTGGAAGCTATTAGTATTGGTAACTCTTAATTGCTCATCTCTCTGCAGTACCAGATTTCACTGGATCAATTCTCACTTTTCCTTGATGCAGACCTGCACACAAATTTGTATCATGTTTAGATGTAGGTTGACTCTATTTACAGTACTCCTATTACTTATTCTCAATTTACATATGATTTGCAAACTCTGAATTTTGCCTTGAATTTTTATTTCACATGGCCTTAGATTGCAGCTGAAAGATGAAGTTTTCCTTGATTTTAAGTGACAACCAAAGAAGCATTTTGGTTTGCTTGGGGATTTTTGTGGTTTTTTGGTTTGTTGTTTTTTGTTTGTTTGTTTTAATTTATTTATTAAGTGTGCATTTGTTTGCCTGTTTCCAAACAATATTCTCATTTGCCTCAAATATTGGCCTCAGCTTCCTTGAAACAAAAGCTCCAGTGTTTACTGGAAAACCAGCTGTGTGCTTATTCAAAACTCAGTCTGAACTTACCTGAAATCCAGTTCCAATTCCTTTTGAAACCTGGCTTGGGACTCTGAAGTTCTCAAAATATGACCACCCTTTCAGAGCATGGGCCTCATTTTGCATTATAAACATGGGGTTTGTACCTGTGTTTAAAATTCAAACCTATTCTCCTATTAATGTGGGCATAATGTTGGAGCCCCTTGAAATTCTGCGTTCAAACACAGGCTAATTCAGTATAGACTGAACACTTTTAGAACAGCCATCCTCAAACACCCATATACATAACTTCAAATACAGCAGAATCACTCGCTTAAAATTAAGCACATTTGCAGATTAAAGAGTACGCTGGTGTGATTTGCCCCATTGCAGTGAAGCTCTTGATTTGAGGTTCAAGCCCAGCTCCAGATCTGCTGGCACAGCAGCAAGTACAGGTCGCTGGGGCAGGCATGCCACACTCCACCACGTCATGCTGCCAGCCCGGGATACCAAACGCAGCAACCACAGGGGCTACAGGCTGGCTCATTGCAGAACCACACTCTACACTCTCACAGCCTACTGATGCAGCCACGGTCCCACACAGAGTGCAAATACAATCCGCATGGATCTACTTTGACTTTCTTTTAATTATAAGGATTTTCACTTTTTTTACCTCAAGCTGCAGACCAAATCAGGATAGATGTTCTCTTTCTGTAGCCACCACTTAGATGGAAAAATAACATGAAGGACAGGATTTCATAGCTTTAGCTGCTTTGATTCAGTAAAGGAAATGCTTAATGTGAGTAACAGCATCCTTAATCAGCCCAGCCCTTGCACTCAGTTCAAAATACCTTGAAGTAAAATCAGTGATGAAGTAAGGCCTTTGTCAAGTTTAGCAGCCAAACAAGAAAGGCAATCTAGCTGTGTTGACATAATCCATTATTTCAGTGAGGGCTGTGAGACATAAAACAGGTTTGGAAATCCAGTATCTTCACAATAGATGAGCTATTCAACATATTAGTAAATTTAAGCTATTGGATTTTGTGGTAGTTACATCAGTCCTTTTGTCAATATTGAAATATTCTTCAGTACTGAAAGAATTCATACTGGTCGCTTCCAATCTCAAGACACAAAAAAGGAAATATAAACATTAATCAAAACATTTCTTTCATGAGTGTTTTATTTGAATTTATATAATATCCACAAAAATAGAAACAGTCTCTAGAACCATTTTGTGAATATATAATCTCCAAGCCGAGACTTACAATGGCAATAGTGAAATATCTAGCTTGGGTTTGTTGCCACACGTAGACATTGAAGATGATGCTGTGAGAAGCAAGCAGGAATTATGCAATGTGCTGCAGAAAGACGAAAATTTAACTAAACATTTTAATGTCTATGTAGTTCAACAACCTACATACAGTTTATCAGGATGTTTTTTGTGCAGAAAATATTGAGAGTGCTCATGCCAACACCTTTGACATTGTGATTTGCATGTAACTGTATAAATACAATATATTTTCCTATCTAGAGCTTTATACATATGAAAAATTATGGTACAATAAAAATCTATACACATGGTGCTACCAGTTCAGCAGCAGCTAACTTAAAGGAGACATCTGAAAATATGATTGCTCAGCCTCTGAAATATAAAATATAAGAGCAATCAGAAATGCTTTTTGTCTAAATAGCAATTTACATTAAAATTCATCTCTTCATTTTCTCCGTTTGCTTAGGTCTGATAAAAAGAATCTCTTTGGCTGGTTGCATCTGTCCTTGGCAAGAACTGTAATTTTAAACAGTCCTTTGTGTTTGTCTTAGGCAAAGGCTAATATATTTGTAAAACAGAGTAAATGTTGGCTGTCTTCTATTCCAACTTTGTGCTATTGTAATGCTGAATGACAAGTACCTAGTCTGAAAAGTTCTGCAGAGTGGAAACAGAAACTTGCATGATTTCCACGTGGTGAAAGATGGGACAGTGGAAGACACATTTATACTGCACCCCAGCATAAATCACTCTCTACATTTGTACAGTATGCTTCTAAATAAAGCTTTATATTTCAAAACCTTTAAAAGCAGGTTTAGCTACAGCTCAGCAACCAAATGGTGACACTCATGTATCACTGGTTCATTTTATCTCCCAAGAAATTTCATGAGAGATCAGGTAAAAAGCAGGTTTGTGAAGGTATTATAGTCAGTTGCTGTAGGATATATGTTAACCTATAAGGTACAACTATATTGCAGATCTGTGATGGTACCACTGATTTCAGATTTTAACCCAAGGTTTGGACTGGGATGTGGTGTGAAGAGCATGGAGCAAAGGGCTACAAATAATCATCAGGTGGGGGGAAGAAATGATCTTAGGAGCAAAGTGCTCTCCTCATCTGGAGGCCTGATTCTTGTTATATGAACTACAAAATTATGGTAAAGGAAGTGGAATGTAGCAAATTAAGCTAAAAAAGGAAATTAATTGAGTTGCGTGAAAGCAAGCAAGGCTGGCACAATCAGTCAAAAAAAAAATAGACTGAAAAAAAATGCTTTGAAGTACACAGGCTTATTATTTGATTTGTAAATAAGATGAACCTCTCTCCACCCAGGTTATGAAAAGTAAAAATTGTCATGTATGGGTAATTGATGGTGACGGCTCTGGCATACACAGTGTAGGAGGCGGTGTTACTGTTTAACATGCCCTACATGTGTAGATAACAAGTTAGGCTCTCATGTTTGCCTACAAATTGTTGCTAAGCACATTTTATAACCTTTATATTGATACTTCTGTTGTCTCTTGGTTTCATCTCTATTTCCTTTCAAGACAAACAAAAAATGGAATATCCTGCAACCTCCAGCTGTACCCTGCTGAATTTCAAGCTAATACAGATTCAAACCCAAGGGGCTCCTGAGAAAACGGATATTGGACGGATTTAATGTTCTTAATCTCAATTTTTTTTCTTTCTTTTTTTATCTTGGACTTCTCAGCCCTTGTTATTGTTTTCCAAAGTCCCCATCCCTGAAAAAGTGAGTTGGTATTGATCTTGGTTTCACCTCTGTTAACATCACCAAGAAAATCCTGTTTCTCAACTCCCACATCTCATGTACTCAGTGACCTGGTGAAGAGCTGCCTCCTCTAGTTTTTATTTCCCCATGTCCTGGATGTGGTTGGTGTCAGCAGGAAGCATTTTTGGAGAGAGAAAGAAAAATCTGCCAATGAACATACAGTATCTGCACAGCACTGCTAGAGATGAGCCCAAAATACCGACCCAGATCTGAATGTCCCCAAAATCTCAATGTCTTTAAGTTGACGGGTTTTTCTCCAACCAAGAATTCCGAGCACAACTGACAAATACAAATACAGTACAAAGTTAGACTTGAGAAAAGCAAAGGGAAAACTAATATTTTACACGAGGGGGGTTTTTGCATTTCTCAAAGGTTTCTTGAAAGTATCTGTCCAAGTGAGACTTGACCTGCCAGGAGGATCATACAACTTGAAGAAACTGCAGACCACTTCCTCATGTCATGGGACTAATATATGTTCTGCTTGCCCATCTCCTCACAGTTCTACATGGCATGGATTTGAATGCTTTAATTAGGAGTGCAAGAGCATGAGAGGACTATAAATATTCCTACTGGGAAACCAGTGCCTTTTGGTAGGTTTGCATAGTCAGAAAACAATCATCTTCCTTCAATATCTTTTGGTCCCCAAGACTGACTCCCTTCCTGCAGTTCACCTCCAAGATATTAGTTAAAACAAATAGCCCTTTTCCTGGGATGAGCTGGATGCTCTTTGGAGATTAGGATACTCCGTATCAGATAAGGTCTGGTCCTAAACTTCTGCCTGCAAAAGAAGGTCACAGTGCTGGAGGTAGTATGGGTTCTCCACATAAATGCTGACAGCCACCTTGCTGAGCCACTGCTTTCTGTGGCTGCGATAAACCAACGGAAGAGGAACCCACTGTCTAATTCAACAAGCAGCTGAAAGCCAGCAAAGCATTAAAACACTCAGAAATCAGAGAAGGGAAGGAACAAGTAGTATTGGCCAATGAAAGCTATAAACCAGCTGACTATGGAAGAAGGCTACTTGGCTCAGAGATGCTTTACTGTTTCCTCCACTTGTAGTTGCCTTCCAAAGTGGATTATCATACTCCCTAAATGCCCTAGTATTTAGCTCCTTCCCTTTCTTTTCATGACTCATAAATCACATTATGCCTGTATGATTTGAAAAAAAAAAGAGGAAAACTTCACAAGAAGGGAAAAATAATCGTAATTCTATAATGTTAACTTATATCACAGAAAACTGTGTACATTTTTTCCCCATACAGGACTTACTTCAAATAAAATAATTTTAACACCAATAATGATAATGTTCTTTCTTCCCGACAGAAGTAGAATTGTTTTTTCACCCCAGTTTGGTACATAAATATAAGAAAATAGTCTTTGAATATTTACATCCACGTGTTTTAAATGTTATTTCTTGATATATTTAATTTTCATTTTCTCTCCAACCACGAGCATTCTTTCCAAATTTATATACTAATCTCCGACCATCCACACGCTCCAGGATTTCTCTTTTATAGTAGTATCTGTTAAAATAAAAACATACAACAAAAATTTAAGAGTAAATTCACCTATGGTGCTAAAAGGCCACTGCGAACTAGACAATTCCTCGGCTGGCTTAAAAAGTCTTTATTTTCTGTTGAGAGATATATATAATACCTAAGATCATTATCACTGAATGACAGAGAAGGAAAAATGGAAGTCTTCTTTTTACTTTATATTGATTAGCTTCTGAGTTTGAAGTTTATCATATATAAGGTAAAAGCAAATTGCTATATTTATCACACACTCTTATTCCATGAGGATTTGCTTCCAGATAAGCCAGGATCTGAAATCACACCAGGAAAAAACCTCAGCTTCCATTTAAAAGTACATTTTCAACTTCCAGAGATTATGGAAAAATGCTCAAAATGTTAAATCAAACAGGAAAGAAAGTCCTAACATAGCATTTGTAAACCTATTTTAGGTCTGAGCTATGACTAGTTTCTGAACATTGCTGAAAATAACAAGGTCTCTGGTCGTTACTGGGCCATTTAAGCCTCTCCAGTTCGGTAGTAGGTGAACTTTTATCTTTCTGCAACAAAGTTTCCTTCCTACTTTTGTTGTTTGGGTGGAGAGCAATAGAATGTATATACATATATATATATATAAACAACTGTTTATGTTATATATACTATAGTATATAGAAACAGGAGAGGAAGAAAAGACAAAGAAGGATATAATCCTACAATGTCAGAATTAGTGGGAGAGATTTAGCTGTCAAAGAAAGCAACTGATGCTGTTGACAAATCACTTTTAAACGTCAAACAGATTCTCCATTCAGCTAGTGTGTTTATGTGCTGCAGTCTTCCTCAGCAACATTTCAGCTCACCTCATAGCCCGGCTGAGTTTCTCATAAGTCATGCTGCTGTTGTTTTTCTTCTTTCCCCAGAGCTGAGCCACAGCTTCAGATTTTAAAAATCTGAAGACACCTTCTGACCGGTCTTCCCACTTGATTAATCCTGGGTTTTTCTCAGGATTGAGAAGAATATCTCGAATAAATTCCCAAAGATGAGTTCCTCGAGGGTCTGAAAGAGGAAAGGAGGTAGGAAGAAGGAGTGTCTCAGGAGCTTTCTGGGCTATAATTGCCATTTTTATGTCATCTGCAGAGGGTGAACACTCAGTAGGGACAGGTCATAGTTCTGGAGTGCAGGACCCCTGTCTCAGAGACATAAAGGCAAAAAGCACTGGCAGGCCTTACACTGAGGCTGGAGGTAAGTGTCAGCCTCAGGCAGTCTGAGCCCTTTGGCAGGCAGGTAGGAGCCCTGGCAAGCAGAGGAAACAGAGTCCAAACCACCCACTGCTTCCTTCTGCCTTTGGCACTCTTTCTGCCTTGAAGAGAACATGTTTAAGCCTTCCCCTCATCTCATTTACCCATTTTCCTGATACTCTTCTACAGCACAACATCTAACCTGATATTATTGTGTGGTACATGAAACAGCCAAGCTTACTGTGAAGCAGGCACTGAACCTCCGCGCACTTAAAAGACAGACAGAAGGCACAGGAGGTGAAATGCCATTCCACAAGAATGAGTAAGTAAGAAGGTGTAGAGTGGATAGGGGGACAGTAACAAAACTGGCCAGCCAAAATTGTATGTGAAAAGCATATTAAAAAGCTTGACAACGGTATAGAAAAGGCAAAAACAGATCTGCAAGTTCAGCAGAGAGACCTCCCAGTTTAAACACAAATACATCCCACAGTTACTATAGAGATGGCATCAGAAAGCCCAGGTCAAAAAGAAAAAAAAAGATTAAAAAAATGCAACAATTCAGATGAAGTAGTTTATGAATGAAGAATAACAAACAAACTGACAAGGTTAGCCAGAAAGACAGCAGTCCTTTGGTCTGACTTCAAAAGTATGCAATTAGACCAAATTAAGAAGGAAAGAAGCTAGTCAAAGATGTGAAGATAACTCAAAAATGGTATACAGTGCAACATAAGTAGAAATGGATTTCAGTCAACTAATACAATATTTTTCCTTGTTCTTGTAATTATTTTCTAGAACCAGTAACTAGCCTATCTGGACATCAGAAACATACTCAATGGTCATGATACAGAGCAGTACTGAAGAAACTGGAAATGTAGGGAGTTAGCCCAGACTGCCAGTGTAACCTGTTCTGTATGCCAAGGCTGTGATTGAGTTCTTAGAATAGTGGAATATCTCTAGTTTGAAGGCACCTATAAAGATCATTGAGTCCTACTCCCTGCTCTTCGCAGGACTTCTAAAACTGAGCCATATGACCAAGAGCATTTTCCAGATACTCCCTGAGCTCTGTCAAGCTTGCTGCTGTGACCACGTCCCTGGAGAGCCTGTTCTGATGACTGACCACCCTCTGGGTGAAGAACTTTTCTTTATTGTCCAATCTGAACTTTCCCTGTCACAGCTTCATTCCATTTCCTCATGTCCTACAGCTGGTCATCAGAGAGAAGAGATCAGCCCTTTTGAGAAAGATGTAGACTATGAGGAGGGAACCCCTCAGCCCTCTCTTCTCCAAGCTGAACAAGTCAGGAGACTTCAGTTCTTCACAGGTCTGTCTTCAGATCAGTCCTATCTAATCCTTTCATTAACAACTTTATGATACACACAAATAAAGAAACGAGATATCTGTGTCCAGATATAAAGTTCTAGAGTTCTGTTTGGGCAAAATGTCAGAACAGTGTAAGAAGAGGAGTCAGGAAGAGACGTAATCTGGAGGCCATATCAAAACAAGATAAAACTAAATACCATTAAATGCAGTGATGGACTAATATTAAGCTTTTCTGTTATAAAGAGGGAATTACACAGGACCCATAAAAATGTCAGTAAAGTACATTAATGGAACTACGTACAGAAATCACAATTATGCTAACCTGTCTTCAGAGTCAGGTTGAATAAACACTACAGAAAACACAGGTGAGAGGAGTGGAAAGAAAGTCATATCAGAGGATAAGAAGGTGGCAAGATTGAGGGGCAGGTGCTTGCTTGGGATGTCATGCATGAGAAGTTCTGCAAGGAGATGCTGAGCAGGGTCTGTGGTGGATGCTGCACCTGGCAGGCACAGACACGAGCATGATGGTGTCCACTCACAGATCTTCCAGATTTAATCCCAGGTCTTCCTTATCATTCCTTTACTTCATTCCACCAGCCCAGCTCAACATAGGGCAGAGGTGGCTGGTTTCTGGTTGCTTCCCCATAAGCCCTCACTGATAAAAACAGTTTGAAAAATTTAACAATATTGAGTCACATATAGTGTAAACAAACAGTACTAGACAGTCAGATCCTTGGAGAATTCAATCACAATAATAATCCAGCCAGTTTTGCTTGCAAAATGATTCCTCTTCCCTTCCAAAAAAGATTTGCTTTTCATGTGTTTCTTTTTCCTTCAATCAACTAACCAATCATTATAAACATGGATGTTGACTTACTGTGCTTCTTGGTGTGGGACTTTGGGGTATGATCTTGCAATTTTTTTGCATCTGAAGAGTCTGCAGAGAAGGAAAATGAAGTCTATTTGTAAATTTGATTAAAGGCTTTCCATTGACTAGCAGGTTGAAAGAAATAAAACCACAAAAAAGAACAAATATCTCTTTTAAAGATAATCACTTTTCGGAAGGTAATCTAAGTGAGGAGGGAGAGTTTTGTTTTCTTTACTATATGTTAATCAGCACACTTCTCAAAGAGACCATTGATGAATAAAGAATGAATGCAGAGGTAAACATTTGGCTTTTGAAACCTAAATTTGATTAACAAATACCTCACCTCATGTTATGTGTGAGAGAGAGAAAAATAAGATGATCACATCTATAAAAGGAATCCTGAATTGTCCCATTATGTCTTAGACTTTGCAGAAGCACGTATCTTTGGGGGCTTATTTGCTTCTGAAGAGATGATCTAATGTGAAATGTATGTGCTGGTACCAATGCACAGAACACCTACCTGACTAAAACATAATGAACTGGCAAAGCACTGTTGTTTGAGGGGGCAGGGTGGGGGAAAGGGGCTGCGCTAGTAGGAGTTTTTGGCAGCTGGACGTGCATATATTTTTCTGTGGCTCAGAGCCATAGAAACAAGCCATTTCTCATCAATGGTACTTTATCACCTGCAGCCAGCCAGAGGAGGAGTAGGGTTTCTGGCACAAGTGTTTCTTCAGAAATGAAAAAAAGAGTTCCGCCTGTTCATGACTGTAACCTACCTCACAGTCTGCACGTTCAACCCTCCCGCCCTCAAACCACCACAGCCTGGCTCTGCTCTTGTTCTTAATGAATAGCTTTCATCTGATTGCTCTAAGTCTCACAAAATCTGTGGGATAGTCCTGAGAGGGAGCCCCTTCTGTGTTTGGTTTTCAGAATACTTTGTCCTTGAATCCATAAAGCAAAGCTTAAGGTCCCACGCATGTTTTCCCAGCTTCTATGAATGCACAATTATCATACTTTTCATGGAAACCAGGCATTTGCATGGGAAAATGACTCACAGGAAATATTTATTTGCATAGAAACTTGTCAGATCTGCACAAGCTACTGCAATAACTGCATGTGAAAAGGTAGATGCAAAGTTATTCACACACTTGCTTTATTCATACATAACTGGAAACATCAACTGAACAAGTCCGTGGGGATAAGCCTAACCTCTGCTATTCTAAGCCTGATAAATTACTGTCCTTGACCCCCAAGCAGCAAACGTGCTCTGAGTCATTTTGCCTTTCCATTCTAGAGCAGGAACTAGCCTGAACCTCACTCAGCTTGGAGGGGGGTGTGGTGTGGGGGAAGTAAAATGAAGCTTATTTCACCGCCTTTCCTCAGATTATGATTCTCCTGATGTTATTAAAAGCCTGTGGGAATTCCAGGTAAGGACTGCAGAACCCAGTTCTTTATTTGCCCTCATATAAATCCTTCTCATTTTAAAATCTCACAATTCGCGTGCAAATGTTTGTTATGCTCTACTTAGCTGGAGATTTATTCTTGGAAGTTCAGTTGCCTTCTGCCTACCCGGTGATTTATTCTGGATTTCAGCTGTGTAAATAGCCACCTGCTTTGCCACAGCTCCTACATGGAGACTGGTTTCAATCATGCCATGTTAGGAGACTGGGGCCTGACAGATGAAAAGAGTTATGATGCAGTTTCAACAAAGCTGTCTTGCAAAACTTTTGACAAAAGGTTACACATTATTTGCATATGATTCGGGAATGAGCTATTTTTTTACGGGATATACAAATTTAGTTTTTACAGGAGGCTGTGCCCTTGGCGTGCCACCCTAGCTCTAGGCTTAAGCAGTCAGCGGATAAACACACCATGCCAGGATCTGGGCAAGTCCCCAGCCATGTCAGAGAGCTCTGACATCCTAGTAACCATCTTATGAGAGTGGGTGGAGACGACAGAGAAAGCAAACAGAGTGTTTGGTTGGGGTTTTTTTTAAGGTTTGGTGTTTTTTTTCTTCTGGTCAAGTTTTCTCTCTTCTCTCTTTTGTTTTTCTTTCATATCCTCCTGGGACTTCTACTGCTTTGTCCCTCAGATCTCTTTGCTTAACAGCCTCCTAGGAAGAACCTGCCTTTCCCCCCCAACTTTCTCACTCCCCTGTTATCTCTGCTCTACTCTTTTCCCACTGCCTTACTCTCTCACCTCCATCCCCGGTGCCTGCCCCCAGCACAGGGCCCACAGAGTGCCCCGACACATGTGACCAGAGTGGACTTTCACCAGGCACTACAGCAAATGGGTTTACTCTTTCTTGCTCTTTAGCAAGCAGAGTGCAACTCTCCCTAATGGAAGTGAGGAGGTGTTCGGTGACCATCCTGCCATCAGCTGAGACAGGCTCCAGTGGGAGGCCCTTGTGCTGGTGCAGTTGGGCAGAGGGCTTGGTGCCTGCCCTATGGCTTCCCTGGGCCAACCCAAAGCTTGGCCCCAAACCCAGCTACCTACTCAGTGTGAGTCACTGGCTCACTAGAGAAACACAGCCACTTCTGGGGAGGAATACGGCCCTTGTTTGCTCGTACCCTACTATACCATGGAAAAGTGCTGTGTAGCTGGAATGTCTCGTCTCTCTGACAGCAACAACTGCCCCTTTGACTCAGACACTTTAAAAGATATGTGGAGATTACAGACTATTTTATCATCTTTGTCTTGACATAGAGAAGAGAGAAACATTTCTTTAAAGCAAGCTATTGTAATAATGACAGCTAATAAATCTGTCAGAATCAGCATTGCTTGGTTTAAAATCACTGGAGGCTCAGACTCAATCCTGCAACAGAAGACCACAGAGACTATTACATGTCGGTAGCTCTGAGACAAGTGACAAACAATTAAAAATATAATTACAAGTTCCTTACCAGAAGATTGGTGACTAGGTGTCATCATGGAAATCTGAGCACGACAGAATGTTTTACTGTCCAATAACTCTGGGAATTAAAAAGAAGACATTTAAACTAATAGCCTCAGACAACAACAAAACCATCTCAGAAACGCATGAAGTGATGTTAGTTACCTACTGTGCTACCATAGCCACTGTCATACAGATAATTCTCTTCTTTCCAGGACACCATTAATGACGGATCTGAAAGTAAAAGACAAAAAGGAAAATCAGATCACTGAAAGGACATTTTTTAACACAGAGGTAAATATTAAGCATTGAGGGAATTAGGAATTTGAAAAAAAAAAAAAAAGAGCTGTCAAGGGAACCAAGAAGTGAAGGGGCTATGCACAAAATCATTTCCTTTCGCTCAAATTATGGATGGGGTTTTGCATATTTAGGCAAATGTATTTACACAAAGCACCGACTTTTAGAAATAATGTAATATCCTCTTCCTTTTCCTGACTAATTTACGCCTGGCCTTGAAGGACATTTCCTGTGCCAGATCAACTTTAATTCTACCCAATCCAGTCCTGAATTCTCAGTCCCTCATAATTATGACAGTGCGTTGGTGCCATAGAGATGAAAGTGTTCTCAAATATCTACTAAAACAGAAGGATGTTTATGATGAGCATTTATTTCTGTAATGGTAGAACTCGAAAGTCGTCTCTGAAACAGAGCTTCATGCTTAAGCACATAGTGAGAAACATCAAAGCCTCATCCTAGATGAAGGACCATTTTATTCCAGGCACATCAAGTCCCTTCCTTAACCTAAAAACCACCTTCATGATTAAAGAGGAATAGTCTTTAGTGACCTTCTGGTCATATGGATCAATATAAGCAAAAATTTTGTCTTTATGATCTGTATGTTGATCTGGAAATTACTCTCTTCACAGTGCATTTTTGAGGTCAGAAGTCTTAAAAATCTCCTTTTCTTTTGAAACCAGGTCAGAAAGGATGAGATATAAAGTTCAGATCTAGGTTACACCTAATTTTTCTCATGTTCATATAAATGAAATCAAAAAAAACCAAAAATGAGTTATAGCTAAATCATGGTGTTTGGCTGAGTTACCACTTATGACATAGGAATTTTGCAGGCATGCTAACTAATAGCTGCATGTTTGGGCACCCAGGGCTCGCGTTCCTACAATAGCACACACCCTTTGCTTGCTTAGACACCTGATCTGCCTAATGTTGCCTCTGAAAACAGTCCTTACCTAGCCAGAACACTGGGAGACAGCTTTCCTTCCCATTTTGGCCTCTTTCAGTGCCCATATCTTTGCAGCTGTGATGGTTTATTAGAATGAGGAAGGCTTCCCCTCAAAATCACCAGCCCTGTCTCTACTGGCTCAAAAGGAGTATGTTTCCCAGCAGCCCGATCCAGAATTCCTGCTCCTCCCCATGCAGAAACTAAACCCACTCCCACCGCCTGTGATCAGCATCACCAGAGCCCCACCGTGCCACTCCTGATTTGGCCTATCTAGGAGAACCATATATCAGTTAGTCCTTTCCAGGATGTGCAGCTGAGTTACTTTGCCCTGCACTATGTATCTCTAGTAGTAGGAGGAAGTAATATTATAGTAAGATCTCATAAATCAGGACTTAAAGGATTACTGGAGTTACCTCTATGGCAAGCAGCAAGGCTGCTGCATGAGCATCACCCATACTATGCAGGCACAGGCAAGGAGTGGATTGCAGATTACAAAGCTTGCCTGCTGCAAGGAGAAGGTGAATGGTGTCCCTGGCTGGGGAGGCTGGGCTCCTACAGGATAGTTGAATAAAATGGCTGACAGTATTTGTTGGAGACGCCACATGCAACAGATCTGTACTTGTTCTGCCAGGAGATATTAAAACGTGGCTCCTGAATGCATCCACATACAGAGAGGCTGGGACTAGAGGGATAGAGAGCGTTTGGATATGGACAGGCAAGGAAAGACAGTGCTCTGGCAAAGGAACCAGGAAAATAATCGTGCCTGAAGAGGACAGTTGAACCAAGGTGAAGTTCTTTCTTCAGTGAAACAAAGTCCTGTGAGCAAAGGGATCTAGCAATGAAGACACTAGAAAAAGAGACTTCAGTTTCCTTGAAACATATGAAGAAATTGAAATGTAATGGGTTTTTTTCTCTCCAAGTTGTTTGGTTGGGAAATTTCCTAGCGTTTCAGACATTAAAGGAACTTAATAACAAAATATTTTTTCTCTCCTTTTTTTTTTAACCAGACATATTGTTAAAATAGTTGTCTTGAAATCTGGTGAATGAAGCATAGAATGAAGTCCTCTACAAAGCTGCATTCATTGAGCACCGCTAATGATTTCAACTCTGACCATTAGTGTAGACTGCTGATACTGCAGGAAAAGTGACCATGTGCATGTGGTGTTACCCAAAACTTCAGAAGCAGATATTAACTAACATCTGTGTTTCTTCTTTAATTCTGCATGATACACTTTCCATTTTATTTAATGCCGTTTTGATATCTCTCTCTTGGAGTGAACAGTTTCCCCTTTTTGTCACCATCAAAAGACAAGTTACCCAATTGTCACTCACCTGTTTGCTCTGTCTTCACAATGACATTATGAGATTGGTACATATCACTACCACACTGGCCTGCAAGAAAGCATATGGCAGATAAAACCTATGAGAACGAGCACAGAAGAATCAAAGGTGTTAGCTACAAGCAGCAACTTCCACAACTAGCCAGAAGGCTAGTTTTGGAGCAGGAAACATACCCTTTCCTCTTGGTCCATCAGAATTCTGGCTTAAGTCCTATCTTAAAATTTAACATTATAGTAAATATAGAGCTATAAGCAGAATAGCAAACACAGCAAGTACGTTTGCCAGGTAGGTCTCTGGGGAATGTGAGTGGCTTCTGAAGATCTCAGAATTCAGAGCACTGTACACGTGTCTCTGTCTAATATCTATTTACCATTCCATTTTAGGTGTTGAAGGTTGCTGTAAAGCAGTTGTCCTGCTGTCCCAGCTGCCTGAGTGAATTCCTGCAGGCTCATACTACACAGATGTTCTCCGTTGATATCAAACTCCTGGAAAGGTATGCAGTTGGCATCCAGTTGGTTGGTATCAAGGAGATGCTGCAGCCACTCCCAGACTTGAAACTTAGTCCAGTACTGAGGGTGTATTTCATGCCACTGGGTTCCATAGAAGCTACTGGATACTGGAAAAGAGAACAGATATTTACAGTCTCTGTCAGCATAATAGTCGTCAACAATATGTCATCAACAATAAAGATCTATGGACAATTGCCTTGGAAGTCCACAGATATAGACACTTTTCTCAGTCCTTAACACTGACTCAGTAGCTACTGCTGGAGAAGATGTTGGGAGGGGCTTTTGCCTCAGTTTTCCAATTGAAAACTGATAATTATTTCATTACATATCTCTTCACTGACTTAATTTTCAGGAATGAATTTAGTAGTGTTGGCTAAATACACCAAAATTCTTTGATGGGAGACACCTTACAGAAGTACTGTTGAAAATGGATGTGTGAGCCAGCAATTTTAGTGCATGAGAAAATGATGGAAAAGCCTTGCAAAATTCTCATAATGTGACATGGAGACTTTCTTTGAATAAGAACTTTGTAGGGATTGAATATGAATTGTGGGATTCAATCAAAGAAGGTTAAAAGCTAAGGCTCTCTCATCTTGCTCCACAGTAAAAGCCTGTCAGTGTGGGCCACAGCTTCATGACTGACTTGGCATTCAGATGAATGCATGTTATTGCTGTAGTAAGGTAAGGTGGTTTCTGAATGTAGTTATAAAACTCATTTTTAGTTATGGAAGCTACCTAATTTTCTTGTTATAATGAATCTTTTCTTGTTGATCTTTCAGACTGTTCTCAGTCATATGTCATCGCACGACAATAATTTACGTGTGCAAATGAAAGAAATTGTAATCGGGATAGGATCATTACGTAAGATAAGAGCAAAGGCAGGACTGCTTTGGTCTGACCTCACAGAGTTCAGTGCAATTTATTTCTTGGGAAAGGAGGGCAATGGAGTATGCCAGGCAGAGGTAATGGTGTGATAAAATGTTCACAAGTGGACAAACAGTTTAAGATTGAGGGAATGAGAGATTACAGAAGGAGGAAAGACTGCCATGGCCTAGCTCTGCAGTAGTCCCACTTCAGGATATGGCACCAGTCTTTACCAGTCTGCCCTAGAAGAAGATTAACCACACAGCTGTGAGAAATATTAACAACACTGTAGATATTGTTAGAGGACCACAAGCAACAGAGTTGGCACATTTTAAGAAATCGCCTTCCCCCAGGTGCCACTAGACCACAGGTCTCTTCAGTTGAGATACAGGACACAATGCTAGTTTTCAGGTAAACACAAAAAAAGCATAGTTACTTAGGTTTCTTTATCAATATTAGCCAACAAGGCCTGTGTCAGTAACTTAGAGAATTTGCAGAACTGTTTCTCATCCTCCTGTTGAAGGCTTTGAGGAATGAGTGTGGAAATGATAAGAGTGTGGTATGTCAGAGACAGCTTTGATGAAGCTGTCAAATATCCCCTAAAAAGGAGGTTGATGTGTATTCTTATCACTTCAGAAGGGTAAAGTAATTTCTGAGGCCACTAGAATCCTAATGTAAATGAAGATATTTTAGTGAGAGGAAAAAGCAGCTAGGTAAAAGTAAATGAAGTCGTGAATTACTGTCAGTCTGGTCTGAGATTAGACGTCCCTGTCCCTCCAAAACTTAAGTGAATCCTGAGAAGTTTCACGCTGGAAATTTGAAAATAGACCCCCACCATTTCCCTTCACAAAATCCTGTGCAAAGTGAAAGTCAGCCAGGACTTTTTTTTCTGCATGACTCTGTTACAGACATATCAGCACATTTATTAAGTACATGTTGATGTATTCCTGTGTATCTAGAAATTGCACACAAAAAAGAATAAGACTTTAATTGAGTGGGAACTTTCATTGTAAGTTCTGTTGCAGCATTATTTGGACTAGAAGGACAACAGCATTGTGTGTTTTTCTGCTTAGATTTTAAGGTTTACCTGTCCACTGAATAATTAAAAGAATTTAAAATTATACCAAATACTATATATATAGAGAGAGAGAGATTTATATATATATATTTATATTGAGAGAATACATATGAATACATTTTTATAGACACAGACATATAATCAGAAAACAGTAAGAGAAAAAAAAAATCTCAAGTCACATGCTATCTAGCGCTCTAATGCCAGTCTAATTAGAAAGCTATCTAGTACTCTGAGTGGAAAAAAGCAAATACAGTAAAGCAGCAAAACGAATATTCTCCTGGAAAGCCAGAGAGGTGATTAGCATTGAAGAGTAATGCAGGTTCAGAGGAGGTGGAAGGGGTAAAGTAAGAGAGAAAGAATTCTGAACTGAGAAAAGAGAACTTTTGGCACTTTCAACACAATTTAATTTTGAGAAAAAGAACCAGTAAGGAAATTAACAATAAACTGGTCTGGTTTGCAAGTTCAGTTTTTTACTAAAAAAATAACAACTGGAAATTTTTGTTACCGGGAGTGAAACTCCAGTGGATTAGTACTACTGAATATAGTACTTGTACATGCTTAAAGGTGCAGCAGTCCCTTTCCCCTGGCTCCCCATAAAGAACATGGCTCAGAGTGCCTGAATTGCTCCTACCATTGCATGTGGAATATCCGTCTGTCCAGGAAGGCTGCTGGTGGAGTAGATTACTGCTGGAATTGATACTCATTCTGCCAGCTCCTTCCAAAATCATGATCTGTAAGTGAACCAAACAGCTTGCTTAGTGAGCGGTGTCTAGTCCAAGAGGTAAATGGTAAAAAAAAAAAAATCCTCTGAAGGTGAAGTAAAGAGGCCAATTCCATTTGTAGAAGATACAACTGAGATCAAGAACATGTTGACACAACCCCTTTTCTACTGCCACAAAATCTTCTTACGATAAACATTACCATGATTAATTTGCATATGCAAGAAGCAAGTTTCTACAGCTGCCCATCCATAAATGAATAATCTGTAATCAGAAAAGAAGCCGAATGAAAAGACAAGGCTCCTGACAGAGCAATACATGAAAACTGCCAAGCTTTGAGATATGAAATACCAAATTGTTTTACCTTTTTTTCATTTTCAAAGAGAAATGTGATTTAAATATGCTTTTCTTTTTTCTTTTCTTTTTTTTTTTTTAGGAGAGAGAAAAGACTTTTCAATAACTTCAAATTCCTACAGTCAACTACAAGCCATGCTCAGGAAATCCTTCCCACAGAAGGATGCACATAATAATGCTATAGGGAGGTAGCATTATAGGGAATATCTTGTCAGCTTCTTATCTGTGTCAGCAGCGTCTATAACACTTCTTCGTAACAAATATTCCAGATCATACATTTCAGATCACCAAAAAAAATTAGACAGTCAGAGCTCTTAGAAAAGAGACAGCCATTGTTATAACAGAATTGATATTTTGGAGTGACACCACCCCCAAGATATCATTCCTTCTTTTAAGAGACACAAACTGTCTTTACCATGTATCTTAGCATTAGCACCATGAGAAAAATTGTCCTTTATTTTTTTATACTTGAAAACCCCCTACTTGTATGATATTTCAGAAAATGTCATGTACTTATCACATGCTTAATCATTCCGGTGAAAGTATACAAAATTCCCCAGTAACGGGTATTTTATGTGATCTTTCAGTGATTTAAAGTTGCAAGTTTTAAAAATATACATTATAACCATAGACATTATTTGAGATGGAGATAGTAATTTGTTAAAGATTATAAAGGTTTTAGATTGTTATTGTTATATAAATAAAAACACTCGCACACGCGCAAACAACAAAACCAAACCATTGTTCAAAAATATCCTAGGTCGAAAGCCACAAAGTCCATAAAAACAAAACATTAGACATCAGGATGGCATGTGCACGCAACTAGATTTCACCTTGGAATTAAAAAGATTATGAAATACAAAATGGACTTGTGAAGGTTAAAGTCACTAGTCATGGCTGTTTATCCACTGAGGCTAATGAAAAAGCTTCCATTGAGAGCGCAGCCTGACCCCCTGCGAGATCATGCCAGCTTTTTGGTAGAAGAAAAGGAGACAATAAAAACACTTACAGCCTTGGTTTTAAGGGAACAGCCTGAAAACAACCTGGGTTGGTATTTTGCTCTGTCATTTAAAATAAATAAAAATTACAAGTATCTCTTTCTTCCCTCCCATTTCTCTACCCCTCTATATATTTAGAACAGGAGAGGGAGAGAGAGAGGTTACTGACAACTGCTTAAAAAGCGAAAGCCTTAGGAAGTTTATCACAGGGAATGGTGCTTTACAGTATAAACTATTTCAGGGGCTTTTTTTTTGGTAGCTAAGCAGAATGGGAAGATGAAACCTGGGGTGATTTAACAGTTGTTTTCCACTTTTTATTCTAGCCAATGTGTAATTCAGTGATCACTAGCAAGGAGAATTTAATTTCTCATGGTAGGTATACGGGGTTATAAAATATTAACTGTTTAGATATGTATGATATATATTGTCCACTGTGGCCAAATAAAAGATGACTATCATATCAGTCAGTACATTTATGCAAATTAGAAGACATTTTTTAGCCCTGTGTAAAGACCTCACTTAGTTTGTGAAGAAGAAGGTTTAAGGAAGGATTTTAATTTAATATAGCAATTACAAAGATGTTCAGCATAAAACATGTATATAAATTATATACTTGATGTGTAAGAACTTTTAGGAAATAATGCATTTTTGACAGCCAATACATACACTTCTGAGGTTGTACAGATTGATGATGTACCAAGTTATTTCTTTAACTTTGGTTTTAATCATTAAAGATTATTAGGTATGAATGAATGAAGTATTAATGAACAAGACCTTATTACTGTATCAAATAGAGGTAAGCTAAAATATCAACTATTCTGGCAAAACTATGAAACTTGAAGATTAGCAAAACACACTTAGGAACCCAGTTTGGTAAATTCCTTTCTTTTTAAAAAATTATAATTTGCACTTAATGTTCAGTTTAAATCTATTAATCCGAAGTCATATTTACAGAAGCCATCTCAGAATTTCAAGTATTGTGTTATGTGGTTTTGTATTCTGCAACTTCTGCGGTTTCTGGAATTCTACACAGTTTTCATAAGTGTTACTTTTGCAAACACAAATGTGTCTGGGAAAATGTGTGCATATGAAATGAAGTTATTTCTGTGTTCAAGCTCCTGTGAAATTTTACCCCTAAAATTCAGTTCAGGTAAACTCTCATTTTTCCTTCTTCATAACTAACCAGGTGAATTTCCAAATCAAAAGATCCTATGACAGTTTGACTTGGCAACTGAAGCTATGGATAGTTAAATAAATTAAATCATGTGTCTTGCATAGTTTTTTCACCACAGCAGTAACTAAAACCAATGCACATTAGAGATCTGAATAGAATCACTCTGACAGCTTTTCTTCTAGATTTGTGTTTCAGTTATTTTCCTTTAAAAAGTTCTCTCCCTGTCACAGTCTAGCAGACAGTTGCTTTTCACAGTATCATAAACATCATTAGTAGTATTATCAGATAATGTGTATGGAACTTTCCCTAAAATTTAATCAATCAACACATCCCATCTTTGGAAGCTATATAAGTTATCTCAATCAGAATAACTTTCAGTATCACCTGTAGGAACAATTATGTATGAGAGAGAGAATTTGGAATATGACATTAATCATAGAAACAGGACTGGATTTAGCTTTAACACAAATTTTACTTTGTTCTGTGTATTACTCAAGGAACAGGTGTTTTAGTGTCTTGAAAACTGTCAAGTCACCTCCTTTATCTTAATGCAAGGGTGTTGCTTATTTGGAAGTCATTCTAGCACTTTGTTCAGGAGGTGTATAAAGTCCTACTAATATAACTTCCACGCCTTTGCTTGGAACCATACAGCATTATGCTCAAAAATATGTATCAAAACTAAACTGTGATTTTCTTCATGTCATCCTGTATATGACTTTATTTGCTAAAAGTTCATGGAAGATTTCTGCTTAGATCAGTGTCACATCCCATACTTGGAAAGATTTTGAGTCAGGATATTGGAAGCAGTGTGTTCTTCATTACTTTAGGGCCAAATGCTCAATTCTCCCTGGTGTACAGAGAAACCTGGTTAAAGGGTGTGAAACCTCAAGGGGAAGGACATATAAGATGTTCAGTTTTCTTTTAATTATATTCCATGTATCAAAGTGAATGGTGGAACTAATGAAGCCTTGTTTCCTATGAATGTGTATCTTGTGGTTGGAGTCTCTAGTGTCTAGTAAGATGTGAGTGCTGATTGAAGTTTTTCCCACGGTTGGGGCATTCATAATATCTCATTGTCTCAAAGGAGTGAGCTCCAGCATCACTCTTTCTTTCAGATCAAGTATTAGTGGATTTTCCTTCTGTACTTGGCAGCGAGTTTTCATTAATCCTGTAAAAACTTCGCATCTCTGGGACTTCTACCCCCATATCAAATTTAACTAAAATTGGCAATGAAACTCAAAGATTGTTACAGGCCAAATGCAAAAGCCAAAACACAGACCGAATAACCACAAAAGCCTCATTTCCTCAGGAAACCATGCTAAAAAGGGGTTCTAGCTGAGCTGAGATTTTGGAAAACAATATGAAGATCTTGAGGTATGTCCCTCTGCTAAGACCTGGTACATTATAAATGAAAGCACATGTATATACATGTATATACTCACATGTATTTTTATACACATACATACACACATACTCCTCTATGTCTGTGCCTTTCAGGTGACTGTACACACATCTCCATTCTGCTTCACTGAAGAGGAGCTGTCTCTGGAGTATAATCTTATAATGCCACTAGAAACACTGCACAGATACGAGAGGAAGCAAATAACACTTTACTCAACCAGCACAGTTAAATATAGTTCTGCACTGGCTTTCAGCAGAATTCTTTCTAGAGTCATTCCTATTTGAAGGGATGAATCTATTTAAAAAAAATAATCTTTCACCTGTATTCAACATATCAGGTGGTACTCAAAGGCTAAACCCTGAAGGCTTCTCTTAGTGAAAGCTCTCACTGGAGTCTGAAGAAGTGTTGGCCAAGTCACAACCAGCAACTTGGCAGTAACAGGAGGTCATTTGCTCTGCTCTTCTTGCCTTCCTTGACCACCTGACCACTCTGAGTAAATAGCAGTAATGGAAAGAGCAAGGAGCCATGGTCTGCCCATGGAGCAAATCCAGCATTGCAGAAAAACATATTTACAGATCCTTGAACCTTGAACACTGTATAGTGTGCTCTATGCAAATTATTTTATTGCACTACAGGTGTGCTCTGAAAATAAGTGACTCTGATAGCCATTTCCACATTCAACCAATAAGTCTTAACATCCATATAATGGGTTTCTCCTTTCTTTGAACCAGAATCTATCAAGAACAGCTCCTATTAAATGACAGGAAAATTCTGAACACAGAATGAAAAGCAAATAAGCAGTACAGAGAAAGTGAATTAATCCTAAAGTAGTAAAACCAGAGTGATTGTTCTAATATCGATTTGTATAGTTGCTTATGTCATGACTCTGAAATGAATTAAGGGAGCGAGGAGGGGGGAGCCCGTAGAGGAAGTGGCTTGAAGTCCTCTCATTTCTAAAGCCATGCACTCTGTGCAAAACATAAAAATTATGTCTAGGGCAAAACTGACTGAAACTGCTAAGCCATGACTCCACCTGTAAGCTATGCAAAGTCTGAGAGTGGCTTCTAGCTGAGACAAGCTCAGTGCAGCTCCTCCTGGCGTGTCCAAAAGGGTGGATCTCTTTTGGCGTATTTACCTATGGGATTCTTCCCCATTTTTACCCTTTTACCATCATGGCTGAACTTCAAATGTAGATTTCACCTGGGCCTGTTTTCTTTGAAGTGTGTTATGTACACAGTGAAGACACAATCCCTGCTTTTCAGGGTTTGGAGTTTATGGAACAAGTATCTACAGAGTATGTTAAATATTTTAGATCATTACTACACCTTGGATTACAGTCAAAGACTTAAACAGTAATCTAAAATAAATAATACCAAGTGATAATTGCAACTGCAGAGTAACAAAATCTGGATTTTTAATACTTCTCTTGAAAAATGAAAAGATAGCTAAGTGGGCAGAATTTTCAAGACATCGGAAACAAAGGACGTGTAAAACACAGCACGTGGACTTGTTTTACACATGCGGCTACTTTGGAAACATAAATGCATTGTACTTTTAACGTATATGATCAATTAGCTGCTTTGCATTCCAACCACCTATTTTACATCTCTGGTAGTAAGGGCAAAATGAATATATGAATGTTGAAAGCCTGTTTGCATTTTAGTGTGAGCTTCTGTAGTGGGTCTTCTGTTATCTACTGTTATGGGTTTTCTTTTTCCCTTTCACTTAATGTGTATTACTGCCAAGGCTTCAAGACCTTAGTCTGAGCCAGTGTACCTATACATACAGTTATGGCTGACCCAAAAAATTGCCCTATGATCTTTATCTGTCTGATTTGCAAAGGTCTCAGGTTCATCCTTGGTGTCAGTGCCAAACTCCCAGATAAGATATCATCCTTGCCACAGCTCAGTTTCAGATATGAAACTTTTCTGCAGTGTGCTAGCATCTCTTCTGGCCACATAGATCCACTTGTAGCCATTACATACTGCTTTGTTTCCATACCTTTGGTTTAGTGGTTATAAAGCAGAGAGAAGCTCAAAAGAAACAGTTTATCTGCAGGCAGATTACTCGCAGGGATTCGCTTCACAACAAAAAGCTCAACTTTGAACCACTTTGCTACGACCTTCAAAGTACCATTCAGATGACAGCACATACAATTTGCCCTATTTGATGATAACCTCAAGACTCACCACTAATAGAATTGCAAAAGCTTAGAGAGCTTTGAAGAAAATTCATACAAAGAAACACTCTGATCACATTCAATATTTGTTGTAAAACATGCCAAGCATTTGATGCATTTCATTTTTAGTCCATCACATGTACCTTTGGGCCATAGTACTGAAATGTGTTTCCTGAATCCCACTATGAGTGTGAAATTCAAGGAATTATAAGAAAATTTTCTAAATAATCTCCAATATTGTTTTTATTCAGGATTCTGTTTTGGGGCTTTGGGGCCAATCTTTTTCACTTCTACACCTCTCTGAAGTGCACATTCCTATGCTTCTGTATTTTTGGTGTATACAACTGTGGTTCATATGCATAAACCCACCTCTGCATGTGCAAAACTGACTCTTGGTGAGCTTTCAGAGACTACATTGAGACCTAGATCATTTAGTGTTGTGGGCTTTTGGAAAGGAAGAGTTTGGTTTATTCTTTTGTTTTCTTTGAACCTTGTATATTAAATGTATACATGAAGGTAAACTGAAAGACCAGAAAAAGGAAGATGAATAGAAAAGGAGTGTTTAACATTTACCTACATTACAGATAGGATCATGATAAACAAAATCAAATAAAGCTTGATTGGAATATTTTATTACTGAAGATATTATTTTTGTGATGCACTACAAGGCAACTGTTGTAAGAGATATGTGGTGGTTGTTTTAACATGTTCATATGGAAGCTTCAAAATCTTGCATATATATTTTAACTAAAGAGAACCTTGGGTAGAAAAGTTAGGATCTAGATCTGTATCTGAGCTATCCCTCTGCTCCAGGGTTTGGGTTTGGTTCTTATCTCTCTTTTAACGATGTAATTTAAAGACAAAACCGTAGTTCAGCTTCCTTTTTGAGAGAGAACAAAGTTCACTTTATGAATGCAAAAAAAAAAAATTACTTGATGATATACAAAGTCTCATAGATTGTTTTTTTCGCTGACCCTTTTTTCCCCAATAATCTTCATATGAACTGACTTCAATTTTCAAGGCATTCATTACTCAAATGAAAACAAAAGGTAGACTTTTAAAAGAGAGGGGGTTTGTTTGTTTGTTTTTCTAAACCAGAAGCAAACAGACTCGAGGCATAGATGTGTCTGACAGTGCTAACTACCAAAGGTTTGTACTTTTGCAAATTTTACCCATAGTCATGTTACCTTGGCACAGAAAACAGTGAAATGGAACCTGTCACTTAACAAGGATCCAGTGTTGCAGATCCATGCTTTCTCGTCACACTACAGGCTAGATGTGTGTCTTCTTGCCATGCCACTAGTTTTTGAATATGAAAAAAGCAGGATCATAATTTATTTTGCTGTCAAAAACCTCATTCTCCTTTTGCAGCAGTTCTGTGCACAGATCTGTACAATATTAATAAAATTGCTAGCTGTAGAGTTAAGGCAAAAGTGTGTCAAGAAAAGGTTTTATTTCTTGTGATAGATGTTTGGTCATATTTGCAATAATGTATTATCAGAATTTTTGGAACAAGTAGATAGATTCACTAAAAACTGGCCGAAAAAAAGCAGGCTGTTTTCTTTTTTTATTTTTCAGAGTTGGCACTGCTTTCATTACTGTCTGTACCATCTCAGCAAGTTCATGATAATTTGGGTCAACCATTTTTTCCTGAATATTTAGAAGTCATTTGTCATAGATTCATCAGGCTAGCCTCAGGGATACAGAGTCTTGGAAACACAATAATGGGAAAAGCTCCCTTTGCTCTTTATTCTTCTTTCAGCACTTAACACCACACCTCATGGAACAACTCCACACCTCCTTTCATGTCCTTCCTATCTCTCTGGTACATCCTTCCTCTAAGCAGGAGCCAGCTCATCTCCCTAATCTCCTTTTGCTAAACATCTCTCTTTTGCTTATAACACACTAAATATACAAATGGCCAAAAAGCACTCTAGATGGCCCTTTAACTTGACGAGCCACACGTCTATAATTACGCATGAACCTCATCAGCTAACAAACTATTACCATCATGTTCTAACACCTTCTCCTTTTCCCTTGGCTCTGGTTCCCCCACCACTTCCCTCTACCTTCCACGACAGCTTCTCTTTGCATTGCTTTAAAGACTAACAGCATATTGAGGGAACTGTTTTCCATACTGCTAATATAGCCTGTGTGACTGTTCAGTTGTTAGTGAATAATGACAATAATAACAATAATAATTGTGCTTGTATTCATGTTTGGCTCTCATTAGATGCTGAATCGTTGCTGACATAACAGCTACTCAGATACGTGCTGCTGCAGCAGCCAGTATTTCATGTGGAAGTTTATTTTAACCACTATCACCACTAGCACTTCCCTTTTGTTATGGGGCTGGTCTGGTTTTCAACAGTAACAACCACTAATTTGCCACTTTAAAAATAAAAAAAAGGGTTGTTGTTTTTTCTCTTTTACTTTTTGTAAACTCTGTTTCATGTATGTTGTTTTAATAAAGGGCATCTGCCTGGAAACTGCAGAGTTCCTTTTTGGGGCTGGTTTCTGAGTGAGAACATAGGATGGAGACCCAAAATAGGGAAGTGTCTTGGGGAATGTGCAAATTTTCCCATTGGAATTACCACTTTTTACATGAATTGATTCATTCAATCAACAAACCAATTATGGTTTTTTATTAACATGAGGGTCACAGCACAAATTAACTGGGACAGAGAAGCTGGAAATTAAGCATAAAGCATTTTATCCTAAATTAGGTAGCTTCCTGGGAATCTAACCCAGTCAATAGCAGTGTTTATATCTTATTACAACCCAGTGACTGACTAACCACAATCCGATCACATTCTTTTGCTGACACGATAGCAAAAACATATTTCAAAGAGGAGATGTAGCACAGTGCTCCATCCAGGATGCTTGCTTGCCCTGCATTCCTCTCCAAACTACCAAATCCCAAGGTGGGCATCTGCCTGCAAAGGAAGGTGTCCCTAGGAAAACTGTTAGTGAAATAGCTCAATGGAGCTCACTGAGCCTGTTTCAGAAAGCTGCTGTGAGACCATTACTTCGACTGCCATTCAGCTTTGCGTGTTTGCGTGGTGTTAGTAAACATTTACTTGGAGCCCAGCTGTATCCATGTGGTTTCTTTATATTGTGTTTGTTATGAAAAGAATAAGAGCTGTCTGCTTTACTGCTGGGTGTAGCAGCAGGCTCACTTGCCCTGCATGCGCAGGACTTTTGAGGAAGCCCTGTACCTCCCAGAGCCACATGGCACTGAGGCAGTACTTAACATATATGCTGTGGCTCATTTATGCTCCCTGACTTCAACCAGAAAACAGGGGAATGAATTTTCCTTGCTCTGCAGCCACCTTCTACAGGTAAGTCAAGAAGTTATGGGAAATGATGTCTCCCCACTTCTGTAAAAGCCAAGAATACCTTCCTTGTCTCCCTCTGGCCTGTGGTTAGAGGAGCAACACTTCCGTGGCGTTGCTCCTTCTCACCTGGCACAGCAAGAGCTGCCCATCCTGTTTCCATTGATTTCTCCAGTGGTTGCATTAAACAACACAATGGAGTATTTATGTGTCAGTGTTAGGAGCAGGTTATTAAGTAAAACCCACCGTAAATAGAGCCGTTAATTCAGTTGCTGGCATGGCTCTCTGTTATCTTCTCAATACCTCCCAGAGGGTATTAGTCTTACCCTTTCGTTTGAGTTGGCAGCAGAGTTATTTTTTTGCACCTGCTGCTCTACTCTGATAACAACACAGGTCAGCTTTGATTTGTTGGAATATAAACAAAAAAAGCAAAGCCTGGCATCTGCCTCAACAGCCGGGGCCGGTTTGACGATAGAGCTTTTCCCATTGAGTTTTGCACAAATGTGCTCTTTCAATTCTTATGTGAACTCTCTCCTGCTTCGTAAATAGTCCTTTGCTACAGGATAGCCTGATGTCAGAAAAGAGCTCAGCTTTGCCATCAACAGAAACCTCAACCGGTCAAAGTAACACACTGTTCTAAGACTGAAGTCAGAAAAGTTATACAAAACACATAAAGAAAAATCAGACACAGTGGCTCCAAAATTACCAGGAAAAAGCTGCAAATTAAGTGTAAACCATAAAGGAACTTTCTTGAGAGAGGAAAAAAAACCTGAAGGATTGGGAAAGTTTGCTTTCCCGTATGGGAAATCACTCCAACTCTCACTCTACTATTTTACGAGAAAAAAAAATTGAGTCTGTGAGAAGTGCGTACTCAGCTGGGAACTGAGCTACTTTTAAGTTCTTCTGAAACTGCTGTTAGAGCACCTATGATGATGAACAAACCCCTAAAATACTGACAGCCATAGAGCAGAGAAGGAAGAGTCCACATAGACAGAAAGGGCAGTAAATAGCACAAAGCATAGAAATTAAGGAAATATGTCCATATTACAAATAGGAAAATTGAGGCACAGAGCTGAAGTTATTCACTTAAGTCATATAACAAGTCAACAGAGAAGTCAGTCCAACTCATATCTTCCAGCTCAAGCTCCGTTGCTATCCATTGCATCATGTTTCCAGCAAATCTTTCAACATGCAGATGAGTTAGGTTGAATGTGGTTTTTTTGAGGACAGGTAGAAGGTATTAAGTAAGGGAAAGAATTCTCTACAAAAAAAGAGACCTGTTCAGACTGAAACCAAGATTCTTCTATGCATCATGGCTATTATGTGACTAGTAGAGATTTGAATGATAAGTTAGCCATACAATTAAATCTGCACTTGAAGTATGAAATCAAAAAAGCTGCCCTTGACCTATGTATGACCCTGAAAATGAGCTAGAAACTCCTAAGTAGAGCTGGCTGAAATTCAAAATGTCTGTTCTGTGGAACTGTAGGTATTCCAAGAGGTTTGTCCTTCCTTTTTTTTTTTCTTCTCTTTTAATCACAACGAAAGGAATTTTAAAAAGAAAGTTCCCCGGCAACTGGGAATCAACTGACATGTAAAAACCTATATTCAAGTTGTCCAAGGATCAAAAGTGCAGTTCAGCCTGTTATGTATTGTTATTTGTAAAAGACAGAAAATGTGAAACATCGAGCTACAGTGTTGCTGCAAAAAGGCAGTAATGTTACCACAGAGCAGCTGCGTTGGAAGCAATAAACTTGCCTAACATGACTGTTGTGTACCAGGGTCACCAGGGAACCCTCTGTAGAGCCCAGCCATGGTAATCCTGAAATGCAGGCAGGCTCTGCAGACTACCAGGTCTGACTGCCTCAAACACCTTGGATGTGAAGTTGGTGATCCTGTTGCTCCTCTTTCACTGAACACTTGTATTCCTTTTCTTCCCCCTTATTTCTTTTATTTCTCCTTTTCAAATTATTTTTCCTTTTTTTTTTCTCTCTCTTTTGTTTTTGCCTTTTATTTAGTCAGACTGGCTGACCTGGACAAAGAAGTTTCTCTCAATACAGTCACAAGCCTGTAATCAGTAAAACAGACAAAAATATCATCTCCAATTATCTATCTTCGGAGCAGGAGTGCCAGGTCTTACAGAAAGTGCAGAGTTTGTGACTGATCTCCAGGATGGGGGCTGGAGGAGTCAGAAATAGGAAAAAACCCCTTACTTCCTTCAGTTTTATTCTTCAGTTCCCTTGTACAGGTATGTATTCAGTCTTTAAAATAACTGGAACAGATTTCAAGAACGAAACCAATAAAAATGGCTTGGGACTATTTCAAGCAGCTATTTTCCTCAAAAATAGATTTATTACCATGGAATTATACCTATTTTAACAATGTTCTCGGAAGGGAGTGTTAGCAAAGATCCTTATAACAGCTATTTTCAGGTGCTGGGGATTTTTTTTCTTCTTTTCTTTTTGCCTTTAATGATTAAATCTTCATTAGATTTTTAATATTGAACACGTGTCTTAGCATAAGGAAGGCTGATGCCTTGGTCCTGCTCCTTATAGTCCGGGGTTTGGGGAAGGGCAGCCCAGGCACACCAGCTCTCAGGCCATGCACATGTTCCTGCCAAAGGAAACCTACTGTGGCACAGGGCAAAAGCTGCAGGCGTGGAAGTCACAGGTAGCTCAGTGTAGGACTCCTGGCATGAACAGCCCCTCACTCAATGCGAGACAATCATAGTCACTCATTCATACCTACTGACAAAATACACATAGATGCCAAATTCCATTAGCTTTGCATTTTAAAGGATTAAATCAGGAGCTATGCAGATTAGCAAACAAAATTGGCTGAAACTGGAGAAAATATTTGAACTCCTATTTTAAAAAGTATAGTAAGAAAGCCTGTACAGGAGATAAGGGACGTGCAAGTCTTATGAGGAGCATCTGAAGAAATAGGGGTTGTTTAGGCAGGAGAAAAGGAGGCTTATGGGAGACCTTATCACTCTCTACAACTCCATGAAAGGAAGTTGCAGCAAGGCAGGGGTCACTCTCTTTTCTCAGGTGACAAGTGACAGGATGAGAGGAAATGGCCTCAAATTGCACCAGGAGGGTTTAAATTGGATATTAGGAAATAGGCTGACGAGAGAAGTGGTAGGGTCTCCATGCCTGGAGGTATTTAAAAGACATGTAGATATGGCACTTAAGGACTTGGTTTAGTGTTGGACTCAGCAGTGCTGGGCTAATGGCTGGAACTCAATGATCTTAGTGATCTTTTCCAGCCTAAATGATTCTATGATTCTACTTAGTGGAGGCTGCTTGTGTGAGTGTTGCATATTGGAGTCGGCTACAGGCAGACTAAGAAAATTTACTGGATTGACTCTTATCCAAAAATATTTAATGATTTGAGATTTTAAAGAAGGTAAAGAAGTTTCTACCTGTTGTTTCAAAGGATTACAGCTCCATCGTTAAAAGTCTTAGAGAAGGTAAGGATATGTCACTAAATGGAGGAAAAACTATATCTTTTTCATTTTGTTCATTCCACTTTTGATAAGTCTGTACAGATATCTTACTCATCACCTATTAATTCAGTCTTCTAGAAATTTTTCATCTTCCTCTATCAGGGCAGGTGAATATTAAGTCTTTTATGTAAGTACTATGTTAGATCTCACTGGAAAAGGGATGAGAACAGCACCCTGAATGTGTCAGAATTTGACTCCTTGATAAAGCCCCTCCAATCTATGAGACAATTGCTTAACCAAACATACTTTAAAAGTACATCATCAAGATGCAGGCTTCTAAATTGTTGTGTAATAATAATTATATGTTACAGTAAAAATCATTAAGAAAGTTTGGGGTAATCATCATATCACGAACTTAGTCTGATTCCTGACCATAACATCTTGGGCAATTTTACACGGATTCTTTAATTATATAGCAATAAAAATTAGTTCCCTTCTCACTGCTAAATGAAAGAAATCCCAGAACAGTTTTACAAAAACCGAAAACAATTCTTCTTATGATGGCACCAGTAATTTGGAAAATAGAACATATTTTTACACATAGTTGCTTAATCCTTACAGACTTGTAGGGGTTCTGGCTACATCTAATTGTGAGCTGAGAAAATACTTCAAATGTTTATGTCTGTATCCTTCCTCCCTAATAGGCAGGAACTTTTATTCTATGTGTTTAAGTAGAATTACTTTCTTTGCACCGCCACAAAGCAATTCTCTTTTATTACCCCATCTTATTGATATATAACCAGTGATTACTCAGCTCCAACTAGCTGTTTTGTCAACTAGTTCCCATACTCTTTCCTGTGAAGCACATTTCACAAGATCAGCAGAGGAATAGGTAATGATAACCATGTGCAATGTCAGCTTTTGGAAAGGGAGCCTTTGAGGGTTCTTCGTCAGAGCGAGACATGCAAAATACCAAGTGGCAGTTGATTGCTCCACTGGCTACATGACTCCATGTTTACTCATTCTTGCCCATCTGTAGACCAATGACCAACAAATGTCCCAAGTATTTTAGGCATTCTGTGAGGGATTTGGTGCAAATTACATCCCCAGTAGAGCTTAAAGGAGCTCTCATACTAAGACTGCTGATGACTTCCACAGAAACAAAATTAATTCTTACTTTTTCATATAACAGCTGTGAGAACAAATCCTTCTTTGCTTAGCCTTTCGATCAGGAGCGTTACTCATTAATTTCACCATTGCCGAGTTTGCAATGTTACCTTTTCTTGAAAACTTGCTGAAATACTTCCTTGGTTCATCAGGGGCCAAAATACATGTAAAGCTGCAGAGTGTGCTGAAGGCAGGGACAGAGAGAGAGAAGCAGACGTTTGTGGTTCGAGATCTGGAAGCGCCCTTGAACACTGGGCTGGCTGAGCAGCTGAAGCCAGAGCACTTTTCTGAAAATGGTGTTAAGTTTCACCAATGTTCACAAGGCGCTTATTAGGAAGAAAAATTCATGACTTTATGGTTGAAATTCAATAGTAATGAAGCTGTGAGATTGGACAGAGACTTCACTAAACATCACAAATTAGGCAAGCGACGAAAATAGTGTTTCTGTTCATTTCCTCATGTACAGCAAAGCCTTTATATTTGGTTCTACCACATCCTAACATTGTGTGTCATTAGCAATGACAAATGACAACTAAGTTTGTGACCCTTTTCTTTTTACGTGCTGTTTGCTGCAGGAATGCCCAGACCTCAACCAGAATACCTACTTTACAACTTATGAAGAAACTGATGAGAAAGAGAGCCCTGAAATACCACAGAAAATCTTATAAAGAATGGGTACATTGCCCTCAGAATAAGAAGGGGGCATTCATCTCTATCTGTATCTTGTTCTCAGCACACTGACCAATTTTTAAGTCAGACAGGTATGTCCTGTAGCACCCACTTTCCAACCTGTCTCTCCCTACACTAGGTCACATCTCCAGTTCACGAAGATGGTGTTCATAGTATTGCAGAAAGAGCTCAGGCACTTTTGTGGGGATTGAATCTGAACAAGTAAACAGCAATAGAAAGCATGTGATTGTAGACTTCACAGAATAGATCCAGGCTATGTTGCAGTCAGTGAAAAGTTTTCCTGGTTTGGTCCTGAGACTGAGACATATTTATAAAGAGCGTGTAAAGGGTGAACAAGGAAGGAAAGGTAAGTACTCATTCTGGAAAGGTGTCATGGCTCATGGGCAGTTCTCTGAGTTCACTGAATCAATAAAATCTTTAATCCTCTTCTATGGGAATTGTACATAAATACACACTTCTTCAGCAGGTGTAGAATTCCAACCTCAGAGGGGGTTTTGCTGCAAATTGCTGTGGGACAAGCAACCTGCTAGCATCTCACTCCTGTCTGAACATAGATGCACCTACAGAAATCCTTCCTTTTTTCCCCTCTAATCTCTCTTCATCTATGTTTCTGGATGATTTTTCTTTTTTAGTTTGATCTCTCTCCATTGCAATTTGCTACCTTGCACCTCCCAGACAGAACAAGTACAGATGTTAATAAAATTCACCGGGAATGACAAAAAAATTGAGGAAGTTCAATGGGAGCCAAATTAATTTTTTCTTTGTCCAACTTTCCTATTGTCTGTTTCCACCACTGCTGAAAATCCACAACACCCTGAGTAATATGAAATTACTATGGCAATACCACAGCATATTCTCTCAGGTGACAGGAGTGTAATAATAACCCACGTTAAACAGACCACATTCTATTACCTGATCTTGCCACGACTGGGGTAATATATGGTTGTCACTCCATACATTGCTGTGAAAGGCTACCAGTTTGTGCCAGGGCAAGCAAAGCATTGTTCTGCTCTGATACAAGAGCATTTAGTAGTATGACTTGGGAAAAATATACTTTTTTACCACTTTGAGTGGAAAATAATGGAAAAACTACTTGCAAGGAAACATCAACTCCACTAATGATAACCTCACCTCTGCATGTAGGACCAGTGCTCAAAGAGGAGAAGGGTGTTTGGAGGATTGTGGCTCTAATAAAGCCTTGAGCACACTTCATAAACCCTGAAGTGGAATTCCCAGTATATTGATTCATAATATCTCTGTTTAACACTGCTGTTCCTACAGACTCCGTCCAATCCTGACATCCAAATTTCACAGCAGATGTTGAAAAACTAGAGGAGAACATTGAAGTGATTAAAGGATGGAAAAGCTTACAGTGAACCAGGTTTTGATCCTAGAGGTTTTTATCATACTGTAAGTTTTTCATGAGAGAAGCCTTTGGAGCTTAGGCTACCACAGCTATCAAAGACTAGGCTAAGAAAAGACTTGTCCCCAGCTATCTATACAAGGAACAGAAATTTGCCAGCCAGGGGCATTTCACACTAACCATGAAAAGACAACAAAATCAGATGGCTGAATGTTAAAGCTAGCCCATGTCAGACTGAAAATGAGGCAAAATATATTTAGAGGAATCGTATTTAATTTCCAGGACACTTAAAAAAGTTCTGGTGAATTTCCCACCATTGGACTTCTACATTTTTTTTTCAAGATTGGAAGTTTTCTACAAGATAAGCTCTACTTCAAGTCATGTAATTATCTCTGAAAAAATCTGGCAAGTTCGATGTTGTTATTGCAACAATCACTTGGTTTTGAAAATTGCAAGGGCCAGGAATTAAACTGTCATTGGGATATTTACAAGAGAAACACCTTAATCCTGTTGTTTTTCGAGTTTTGATTGCAACTGTTTTCTTTAGTTTCTGCATTTGTACTAGATATAAAACTGCTATATTTTCCAGTTCTGGTATTTGCTACAGTGAAAAATAGATGTCAGGAAACTGGCTTAAACTGCTACTTACAAATTTGTTATCAAAACAAAACTTAAAGGAGTGCATTTTTTTAATTTCACTGTAATTTTCACAAATTACAGGAAACACTGGTGCAAGTTAGATATGTTTAACAAAGTGTCAGGTGAGAGAAGTACAAATAAAACCACTAAATGAAACTTTTACTTCAAGGTTCATTTCTGTCATTATGAACTTGTTTAATTGTCTAAAGAATAGGAAAGATAGGAAAGACAGGATAGTTGAATGTACTTTAGAGGCAAAAATGACATATATTTTTAGATGAAGTAATCCAAAAGCACATTACTGATATAATTCAATAACTTTATAATCATATACACAAGAGTTATGTGCTTAAAATGTCTCATGTGGTGAAATGCAAACATTTATCACTAAGTCCATCATATATATTTTACAAAATCAACATACATTTGCAGTAGCTTTTCCTTTACATTCACTTCTACAATTACTTAAACAACTGTGTCTATACCTTAAGGGGCCAGTTCTGGTTCTATTAAAATAAAATTACCATTGGAACAGAAACAAATTAAACAAGCAAAGACACTGCGGGCCTCACACTATATTTACCTATCCAATGCCTGAGCCAGGTTCTTTGTGGTGCTTTAGCTTACTTAGAAGGGACTAAGCTCAGTAGAACCCCCCTCACCACAGAACTGCCAAGAAACTGCCTTGAGGCTGAAACCAAGCCAAATTATAAATGTACTTTAGGATTTTTTGTTACGAACACAGTCACCATCAACATCCTCATCACCAAAAGCAACAAAAATGCCATAGTTGTAAAGCGTCTCCCACTTCTGCAACACAAGCACTTTCAACAGGATTGAAATAGTCCACTTTTTTGCCCCTTGTCTTACTCAACAGATGATCACTGTTGACAAAAGTAGCAGATTCAGGACCTGAAATATTATTAGCTACATTATAATAGAAAAGATCCTCAGTATCTAGCCCCACTCACACATAAGCATAACAGAAATATTTAAAGAGAAATTACAAGTTCTGACTAAGAAACCAGAAAACTTTATTGTAACATTAAAAAGCCTTTTGATCAAATGAGCTTAGCTGCTCTTCCCAAGTGGAAAGGGAGAGCCTCAGTATGGTGGCCATGAGTCCAGGAAACAATTCTTCTTTTTTTTTTTTTTTTTTTTCATTTT
The DNA here is from genome assembly GCF_001604755.1 of Lepidothrix coronata. NCBI lineage: Eukaryota > Metazoa > Chordata > Aves > Passeriformes > Pipridae > Lepidothrix > Lepidothrix coronata. Next base: position 9,143,852 of record NW_016690181.1, read on the forward strand.
TGCTGGCATTATTTTAAAGGAAGTAAATTTAAAAAAAAAATACCTCAAACACCTTACCTCATTTAGCTGCAGATTCTGGACTGGAAATCCTTAACTGAGGCAATGGGAAAACTGTCTACAGAACAGTAGGTTGGGTAAGCACAGGTACTAGGTTATGTCAACTAAAGACTCCCAGGAGTGAAGATAAATGGATGTGATACTAATTTTAAAACATTTTGCTGAACACTCAGGCAGCCAATAGGGGAATTCCTTAGGTCACTTCCTGTTCATTTGATTGGAGCTGCAACGACAACAACCAAGATGAGGTTGAGAGCGTTTGCATAAGGCCAGCTCAGTCCTAGGCATTCAAAGAGAACAGGTCTAACCGGGTTACACGCGTGGCTCCAGAACAAAAGAAAAACCTGGTAATGGATGAGAGATTGATTTCTTTGTAGTTGTTTTTTTAAGACCATCCCTTTTTTTTTTTTTTTTTTTTTTGTCATGGAGGTTATTTCAGGTAGATAGGGAGATCATAATTAGGATGGGGAGAAACGAAAAGCAGGAATGTCCTAAATTAAAATTAGTCTGGAAATAACATTAGGAGATGCATGGCATGGAATAACCGTGTGCTGGCAGGGAGGTGGACTAAGTGAGCCTGTATGATGGCCTCAATTCTTTCTTTTATACCTTGAGAGTTCTGCAAAATGCGTGACTCTGCAGAGGGGAGAGTTTATTGGTCTTTCAGCTTCCCTGGGTATTTGAGAGAAAGTAAAAAACAAAAGATGAAAAAATCATGAGCGTGTGTATATGGGGTTGAGTACAAGAATTCATCTACATGCAGGTTAGCAAGGCAGAGAATCAGCAGATGTGCACAGTCCAAAGTTTCCTTGACCACATGTGACTTATCCCACCATGAACTTGAGCAGAAAATGAGGAAAAATGAAAATATGAAGCCTCATCTCTTTCTCATTGTTTCACTGGTCAGAAAAGGCACCTAACATAGAAACAGTTAAAAATGCAGTAACATAGGAAGGTTCTGAGGTTCCATTAACTTGTATGCATAAAACACAAGAAGTGTAAAATATTATTATACAGTGACTGTTCAGTGGTCTGTGTGAAGTGAATTTTTTAGTCTTTGCTCAGTTTTGGTCCCAAGTTTCATCATAAATCTTCCCCCTGACAGATGCTGACAAGTGTTCTCAGTGCTAGATTTACCAAGCACAGGGAATGAATTGTCCTTCAATATCCAGAGATACTATTAATTATTAATCAAGGCTCACTGTTGATGTAGGGGAAATATTCCACAAATATTATTTATGCTGAACCTGATTTCAAGATAAATAATGGATCTCAGACTTGAGGAATGTCACCTTTGCTCCTATCATCCACACTAACACCAATTAAAAACTAAGTTGCTTGTGTTCACATAGATAAGGTGCACCTGTGCACAAATGTTGCTTGGGAAGATTCACTTATTTTTCACCCAGGCTAGAGTCAAGTTCCATAGCTTCTCACATTGATTCCTACCTATCAAAAAAGTTGTAAGATGTAAATGTACATCTTGGAGAGCAGTATTCTCTTGTAGGGTTAAGGTTGTCACTGCAAACACCTTTGTGGAGTTTTGATAAGTAGGCCTAACACCTATAAGATCTCTCCAAGCATTCATGTCACTGAGTCTAAGTATTTGCATACTAGTTCATGTCTTGGTGAGTATTTATACTAAAGCTTTTATCATCAAAATAATGTCTTAGCATCATATCAGTATAAATGATCAGTCCAGAGCAGAACAGGAAAAAGCTAAGAAGTAAGCAAAGAACTAGAAAGCAATGAAGAGCACTTCCCTTCCCAGTAAGGATATCTTTAACAAGAAACCCACATCTTACATTCTCCAACTGAGCAAAACATGGGGAATTAACAAGTCACATTGAAATGAATCTTGTTCATATGCTGCAGAAGTGCCACAGGAAGATGGGACCACTGGATCCCAGCATAGACAGGGAGATCAGAATTTTCCTACTGCTAAAAAGGACATTAGCAAAAGCAGAAGAAAAACGGTTCAAATATGGTACTGAGACTGGTATGTTACTTTCTGTTTGTGTGACTGTTGGGCCCTTTCTGTTTCAGCTCCTAAGGGCAGAGACAGCTCTGGTTGCTAAGACGCAGGATACTCCCAGACAGACAAAAAAGCACATTGTACCAACAGGTTTGGACAAGGTGAAGCTAGCTTGGTCGGCACACCAGCATGCATTATTTATTACTGTGCTACTTTCAAAGGCAGGGTGCCACACAGGGTGGTGGCTCCCTAAATTTACTGTCCTACCTGGCCAACTATGCTGCCCCCATGCTCCCAAGTATGCTTATTGATACTTACATGTGGTTCAGCACAGAGAGGATTACAGATGGCTTTTGGAGACAGGGAAACCTTTCCCTCTGCGTATCCTTCTTCAGCACTGCAGCCGCAAAATTAACATGAATTTAGTCCCCACACAATTCCAGGTGGCAGAGAAAACATTAAAAACTTTGTAACTAGGAACTAGAAGGCCACATTCACAGTATGGCAGGAGAGTCGGTGCAGATTCCCAGAATTAATTTAATTATAGCCATCAAGCATCAAGGAAATTACCGAAATCTGTCTAGATTCTTAAATTGGCGTCTGTTACTATAATGTCTTACACCCGATGAAAACAGAGAACAAATGTATGGTAATTTCTACTTTTTCATTAATATTAATCTCTGTTTCATTTGTTAAATTCCAGTGGAATACCAAAAGGTGACTATAAGAAGCTGATATGTAGTTAGACATGTCAAGCAATTTGAGAATTCAGTGTATGATATTCCTGCCTTCATTCTGCAGCAAAATCAGAAGTGATTCATAAACTTTGATGTAAAATAGTACACTTTCTGTAAAACATCACTAGAGAAGCCAGAAGGAGTAGGACAGATGCTATTCCCAATCTGTTTTCTGTGTTATAGGCAAGTGCCACCTATTACTAAGGTTGCCCCTTACAAAGGCTTGCAGAACCTTGTAATTTTTTCTTCACAGTTTGCTGTATTTTTGCCCTTAGCTGTTGGGCCAAATTAAAATTTTCCATCACGAACATTTGCTTTGCAACAAAATTTTGAATAATTGTCATCCATAATAGTATAAGTTTTTCCAATAAATTCAAAAAGACAAGGACAAAATGCTGTTCCTTCTATTCATAGTAAGAAATGTTACTGCCTTTTCTTTGGAAAGCTCAGGAAGACCTATTTTAAAGAAGGACTGATTACAACGGGCTCTCAAGTTAAGGGTGTACTACGTACTATTACAAACAAAATCCAACCAAAATTAACCTGTTTAAAGCTCATTTGCAAACCACAGAATCACAGAATCAGTCAGGTTGGAAGGGACCACAGTGGGTCATCTGGTTCAACCTCTCTGCTCAAACAGGGTCATCCTTGAGCACATTGCATAAGATTGTGTCATGACAGTTCTTGAATAACTCCAGTAAATGAGACTCCACAACCTCTCTGGCCAATCTGTTCCAGTGCTCGGTCACCCCCACAGTAAAGAAGTTCTTCCTCATGTTCAGGTGGAACTTCCTGTGTATCAGTTTCTGCCCTTTGCCTCTTAACCCTCTTGCTTGGTACCACTGAGAAGAAACTGCCTCCATCCCCTTGCCACCCTTCCTTCAGATACTTATAGACATTGATAAGATCCCCTCTCAGTCTCTTCTTCAGGCTGAACAGGCCCAACTCCTTCAGACTTTCCTCATAAGAGAGATGCTCCAATCCCCCAATCATCTTTGTATCCATACGTGGGACTCACTCCAGGAGCTCCATGTCTCTCTTGTACTGAGGAGCCCAGAACTGGACACAACACTCCAGGCTGAGTAGAGGGGTAGGATTGTCTCTTTCGACCTGCTGCCAATGCTCTTCCTAATGCACTCCAGGATCCCACTGGCCTTCTTGGCCACAAGGGCATCCTCCTGTCTCATGGACAGCTTCTTTTCCACCAGGACTCCCAGGTCCTTCTCCACAGAACTACCTTTCAGAAGATCAGCCCCCAGCTTGTACTGGTACATGGGATTATTCCTCCCCACGTGAAGGACCCTGCATTTGCCCTTGTTGAATTTCAGTTCTCTACCCATCTCTCCAACCTGTCAAGGTCCTCCTGAAGGACTGCACAGAACCCTGGGGTATCAACCACTCCTCACAGCTTTGTGTCATCAGTGAATGTCCTGAAGAGGCACCTGGCCCTTCATCTAAATCAATTATGAATAAGATAAACAATGCTGGGCCCAGTATTGAACCCTGGGGGACACCACTAGTGACAGGCCTCCAACTAGACCCTGTGTCACTGATCACAACCCTCTGGGACCTGCCATTCATCCAGTTCTCAATCCACTTCACTGTCCACTCTCCCAGTCTGCACTTCCTGAATTGGTCTATGAGGATATCATGAGAGATGGTATTGAAAGCCTTGCTGAAGTCCAGGTAGACGATATCCACTGTTCTCCCATCAAATCATAGTCCACATAATGGATTCCATGATGAAGAGCTTTCTTATGCAGTGAGTGACCTCCATTTCCTGGCTTCACATGATTTTCCTAGCAGCTAACAAAGGCTATTCCTGTGCCTTCACCAACCTGAAGAAGCAAAGTTTCAAGTGAGTTCCCTACTTGGTCTAGCAGCTACTCTCAGTACAACTGGCAGAGGTCTGCAGAGGTTTTATTCACAGGCTCACCCCACAGGATACCCAATGCTGAAACACCTACCTTTGAACATCATTCATTCAAAACTTCATAACTGTACACAGAAAAGAGAACTAAAAGAACATTATTAACATTGTGACAGGTTAGGAGGTACGGTACTTAAGACACAGACAGGAGGGTACTCATTCAAAGAGAAGCTAGCCAATACTATGCATACTGGGAGTGGCCCTGAGCTGTATTTGCTGCACATGAATCAAACTTGAGCTGAAAACTTCTGTTCATTTCCTCATGAGTTTTCTTATGGTATTCATCCTCATGGCATTTAAGGTATTATAGTAACACATGTATTTATAATGTAAATAAACATTTAATATATGTACATTAGTGTGTTACATTATAGTAATGCATTAGCACTAATATTACAGCATTAGCACAAAAGCATTTATTGATCTTTATGCTTCCCTAGTGGGGTAAGAAGGTAATAATTTATTGTCCCTCTTTTAATGGGGAATCCTAAAAAGATCAAGACAAATATGTTTATTAATTCAAGGTATCTATTCTGAGATGCCTAAACACCATGTATTTAGAGCACTTAGTATTCTATAGTTATGTAAAGTACTGAAAGCACAGCTATCATTCATTCTCATTTCAGATCCTAGCACTTAGCAGTTCTGGAAATCAGACTCCTTTTCTCCCAGAAAAGAAGGAAAAAGTTGATTATTTTTATAAAACATGAAAAAATGGTGGTATTAGTCTAGAAAACAGCATAAACATTTTGTCTGCATTTTTCCAAACATACTCAATCTCAAGCAAAAGTCCATTATAGTTCTGCTGATCACCATCTGGACAAATTATAAGTAAAGATAGTAATGATGAGGAGCTTGGCAATGGTCACAGGAGGATATGAGCTTTGCAGATAATCTATGAAGATTCAATTTTTAAACCAATACAGCTGTGTATGTTATCATTTCTTCACACACATCCCAGTCATCAAACAGACCCTGTCTTCCTGTAAATTGGATCCAATAAACTGAAACTAGTTGAATAACAAAGTTCTTTGGTTCTTCATGTTCTCCTTAGGAAAACAAGATGCCCTGAAAATCCAGATATTCCTCAAAAGATGTATTGGACAACCTGATGAACAAAGGAATAAAAGCAAACTCCCTCAAATTCCTTTCCCAGAAAGCCATCTGCCAAACAGAAAGTAGCAGTAGTAGAAGTGGTAAACACCACTTCTGTTCCTGGAGAGGAGCCCTCCATCTTGACCCTTTGGTCTCCTTTCCACGCATCTCAGCTCACGATTTGGATGTTTTCTTGAAAATATTGCAGTGGGTTCTCTCATCATGGCAGTATAAAGGTAAAGAAAAGGCAAAATCAAGTGCGAATATGTTAATTTAAGGACTTGTAAGGAAAAAAAAAATTATGTAAGAATCTTTGGAGGGATCACTGCAAAACTGTTTCTCTCCCGAGAGAGATTCATGGGGAAAAAAAATCCCATAGATGTTTGCACTAGGAAGTAGAGTGGGGATAGGGCAGAAAGCAAAAAAAAAGAAAAAAATAAAATGTTAAGTTTTCCACGGAAAAGATAAGGGTAACAAATGGCTAAAATGAACTGGCAGGGCAAATATGAATTACTTACACAAACACTGAAAGAAAGAAGTGCAAATCCTAGAGACAATAGAGGCTTATAATTAATTATTTATTTGTTTTATTCTCCTCAGTGTGTAGGTCAAACCAACTCAATGTAACAGTGTTGCACAAACTGGTGGGAATAAACTTGTCTGAGAAATGGGGAGAGAAAGATTAATAGTAATAAATAATGTCTGTGGCAAATAAGAAGATATGGAGCAATAAGAAGACCATTAAATCCAGTACAGCTTCAGTTATGTTTTGCTTCTCATTTGAAGGAAAAATGTTAAAAAGTTCGTAAAGAGTCAACATTACCAGTGGGCAAGAAACTATTTATAAGACTATTTTTTGTGCATATGAACTGAGAGTTCCATGGATTTCTTTGAGGTTTTGACAATGTTTATCTAGTAGCATTTTTTAATATATTTGTGTATATTGTCTTTTCAGGACTCCATAAAGTTTAATTTATTATGAGACTGTACTGACTGTGCAATGATCTCTCAGAGGAAAAGCTTCACAACTATGCAATAATGGGTGTTAAACAGCAAACAGGGCAAAATGACCTAATGGGTCTTTTCTATCTGTTGTGGTTTGAATCTCTTAGCACTTTGATCCTGCCAGAACCAAAGTAAAATCATGAAAACATAATGAATGCAAACACAAAGTAATGTGCAAAAATGAAAAAGAGGAGCACAGATATGGTGAGATAAAATTTTAGTGGGGCTCAAATACTTTTCCTGTTACATTCATAAACCAGGACATGATAAAACCACGAGAGCCAAGAGAGGCACAACCATTGCTGAGTGTTGCACTTCCCACTCCCCAGACTTGATGAATATAGAAATAGGTTTGTGCTAGGACCACAGAGACAGGAACTGGAGCACAGCTATAGGACCTAGAAGAGGTCTTGTGTCGTGTGGATATCTTATTGTTGTACTACAAATATAAGAAAAGTGGGGATAAGCACTACAAATTGGTTGGACAAGAGTTCAAATTCATTCCTGCGCTTAGGCCCTTACTAGTGACTGTATTTCCCTATTGCATTTGGTATACAGCACATATGAAACATTTTAGGAAACCTACATATGTGTAAATGGCTCCCAGGTGCTGAATGCTGATTTTTATGAAGCAATGTATCTTACCAAATTAAACTTTTTCCAGTTTAAGGGTGTTGGATTCCCAAAGAGCCCTCTGGGGTCTTTGTAAATCTAAATGGTTTGAAATGGTTTTTAAATTCCCAAATTTAAAGGCCGTTCAAAGAAGAGAATTTGGATTGAACTAATCTTCAGAAGAGACGACTTACAAGGAGCATGCATAGTTTCCGTTATCTGCTGGGAAAGCAGAAAATTAAAAAGTAAGGACAACAGGATGCTAAAAGAAGAGATCGAGGAGCCAATAAAATTGGAATGAAAAGGAATGGCAGGGCCAGTTATGTGAAAAAATGGAAATCACACACACTGTTATCAGCTACTTTCAAGGCAGTCACCCTTGTAATCCATACAGGATGGGAAAATGAAATAGATGTGAGGAGTCAAGGGCAACCTTGGACACAAACACCCATGTCCAGATTCAGATCAAAAGCAGTTGAAGGTCAGGATGGCACAACATACGTCCTAACTGAGAATACAGAGACAGACAAGTTAAGGTGCAGAGTGTTTGACTGAGAGATTATGAATTTAATTAGTTATGAGGAATCTATGGTAGCAGTGCTACTGCCCTGGATTGCTCAAGTAAGAATACACCCAACAGAAACACAGGGCAGCACAGATATGTGGGTGACCAAGATCTTCAGTGTGAGCTTCTCGCCCTCCACGACATTGAAGAGTAGTCAAATTCTGTATGAGTGCAGTTTCATGCATGTCTGTGTGCATGTGGGTAACTATTGCAGGACTGAATGACTGGAGAGGGGATAAACTGAGAAACTTCTTATGCATACATATGTCTTGCTGCATAAATCTGAGCCAAGTGCATTCAAAAGAGTATATTCATATATTTGGCAAAGGTTATTAAAGAAGACTCCAAGATTTCAGCATTTAGAGTCAAGGAATGGAGACATCTGCCATAAGGAAGAGTTGGAATAGCTTCACAAAAATGAAGGAAGGGAGGTCTAAGAACTCCATGGGTACAAAGGACAATAAAAACCCAACCCTTGATGGTTTGAGTTAGCCTTAGGAATCATACCAGAACTGATTTTTTTAAGGGCATCTCGAAGCAAGCAGCTACCTGCAAGATAGCATGAGGTGTGAACAATTCATAGGCTAACTTCCAATCTTTGTGATTATGAGAGGATTTCCTTTGCCAACATCTGAGTAGGGGAGTGAGGGTTAACCCTTGAACACAGCTATAGCAGGCAAATCTTTCCAAACCAGTTTATCCCAGATCCAGTAACTACACAATGTTCAGTGCCTGTGAGATGCAAATATCAAGTTTATGATTAACTGTGTTAAAATTCCATGGAACTGCAAACACTTTTATTTGTTTGTATAGTGAAATTGAAACAATGCACCCTTTCCTTACTATACTTTCACTTTGCTAGCAGTTAAAAGGAAATCTTTCAGTAGATATATGTCCCATATCCTTATATGTCCCAAGAGTTTTCTCACATCCCTTACTGGGACATACCTGTACACCATCTGCCAGAGAATATGCATATTCCATGCATGCATGACCAGGGGAAATATTGTTCTAAAGGAGATAGGGGATAGACTCAACAAGTATTTAACACTGACCTCAGAGAAAGCCAGCTGGTTCCCACTACAAATCTTGCACCATGGAGCAGAGACTTTTGCTAAACAGGACAGAAATAAGACAGTGGCCTGGGTTATTCCTCTGGGTTCTGTCACATTCTTTCAGCAATTTGCCTCTCGAGGTCTTTCTAGTCTATGATGCTAATGAGGCTGCTCTTCTTGAAACATATAACACTACAAAGATGAATGCATTCCTGTTTGTGAGACATTTCAAGTTTCAATGGATATGTCTAGATATGAGGACTCTACAGAGTTAACTAGGGACCTCATAAAAGAAGGTCTTGGATATACCAAACTATTGTACTAACGCTAACAATGCTAATTGAATTTGAGGGGAACAGAAATTCAGTCTTTGTCCTGCTGCATTAGTCTTTGAGAGGGGCTGTCCCATCTGATAGCTACAATATTATCCAGATACCTTTTACTCTGCAGAGGTTTCATTTTTCTAATCCTTTTATCTGTCATGTTGTTCCCAGATTAAATTATGTATACATCATTTTTGCCAGGACAAGGGGACAATTTAATTCAGCTCTGTGGCCGTTTGTGCAGAGGAGTTGTATCTGCCTCTTACAAAACAGGCTGCAAAATCGTAGAAAGGCACCATATGAACATCACAGGCAATGAAGTGAGGCACACTGGCATGAAGCTGGCACTTCATCACCCCTGTACAGGGTAACTATGCAGCATTGCATTAGTCAGAATTAATTACTTGATTTATTTAGAAAGAAAAACCTTCTCCCAAGTTTCTCCCATGTGCTTTTTGAAATGGCTTTTAGGAAACTGGCATGGTGCATCTGTGGGAGGAAAGAATGAGAAGAATTGTAGTGACTTTACTAGGATTTATTCTGTGGCTTGCAAACTGGGCTCAGTGACCCACAGCAACACAGCCCTGAATTTCAAAGGAGTGAGTCTCTCCTTGAACCGCTCCCTAACACAGCGAAAGCCTTGGAGCTGGAGTAGTGATCTTCAGGAAACTTCACCACTGGTCTCATGGCCTGCAGGAAATCTTTTCTATTACATGCAGACATATTAACAGGCGGCAATGCCTGTTGCAATCATCCTTCTGGTGGGAATGAGCCCCCCAAATAGTTAAGTAAACCACTGGTTAAGAAGACAGATGGCTTTACCATGCACCTCCACACACATATGCACATTGCAGAAATGTCCCTCAAGTGCATACCTGAAAGAAACATCTACAGAGCTGCCAAATCTGGAGGAAAGAATGGACACAGCCTTTAAGTCAATGTCTGTACTAGGAGATTGCACCGATGCTACCAAAGCGAATTGGATATTCTGTCATTACTGCCAGTTACACAGTTTAGTTACAGGTCTTGACGATCTAATCTAAATGGTGACAGGCACGAGATGTGTAGATCTGATCATTCTTGTGGATGGACAGAAAGTGAACAAAAGCATGGTCTTGGACTCCAAGACAGATACACAGGAAAGCGTGTTAATATGGCCAGAACTTACAAAATAAGAAAAGGAGAAGAGAATAAAAGGAAAGGGGGAGGCAAAGGAAAAGCAAGGGGATAGAGGAGTTTCAATTTCTGGACTGTATAGGAAATGGTAAAGTCACTTTCTGTATTTTTTTCTTCACCATACACTTGGATGTATTTATCTGATTTTTGTATTCATATATGACCTCCAGTGGTCCTTTCAGACCTTAACCATTCTGTAATTTCATAGGACAGTTCAGGGTAGAAGAGACCTCACCAGGTGTCTAGTTCAACCTCCTGTTAGAACCACAGCCAGGTAAGTGATCAGGCCAGGTTGCTACAGGCTTTAGGGCTTTTTGGTCCCTCCAAATCAGTTCCTTGATCAATTAGGTGAATTGAAACTATTATAACTACCATTATAACTGGTCTACCATCTAGACTAGTTTTAAGTGTTACTCAGAATGGTACTTGTACCTCTTCCTTCACAAGACTATTCAGTGATATATGACGTTCCAGCAAGAAGCTTATCCTAGTCATCTGGCTCAGTTTTACCCTGCTCATGTTCAGCCATATACTCCAGTTATAATCCACTGTCATATTCCTCTCACCGTGTCACTTCATCTTCTAAACTGTACATCATATCTCATTTCCACATCTCCAATAATGCTGTATGTAGGGGCACTGAGGCACCACGAAATGCATTGTCCATAAGGGTACAAGTAAAAAGAAAGCAGCCACCTGCTTATGTACGATTGTGTGCAGTAAAAAAATAACAGAAGCAAATTCCCTTGAAAATGATGGTTAATTATATGTGAGTCCAACAATTGTTAAATATTACCTTCAGCATTTTTCTCTGCATAGCACAGTTGCATAAAACAAACTCCATTCCCAGCATCAGGTCTAATCTCTGGAAAATCAATAGTAGTCAAGGCAGGTAAGCCATAATACATTCTTACATAGATTCATCACTCGTTGCAAGGTACAACGAGAAAGAAATTATATTAGAACTTGCAGACATATCAGCAGTCTTACCATTCCAAACATTCATCGTACTAACACTGTAACATGTGAACTTCATGTGAATTTCTACTGACATAATTCTTGAAAAAATGTGTTTTGTTTACAGTAAAGAAACACAGGATATGTGTGTTAGTATCCTATCCTAAAATATTTTCATGTGCAAGTTTTAAGTCAGGAACATAATCTTCCTATGCACTGTTATTTGTTATTATTAAAATAATGGAAAAATGAGGTAAGGGAAGAGAGACTGGTAATGATTTACTAAGCACACTTTGGTAACTATTAATATGGTTTGAGATGCAAGGTGAAAACCATGNATAATGGAAAAATGAGGTAAGGGAAGAGAGACTGGTAATGATTTACTAAGCACACTTTGGTAACTATTAATATGGTTTGAGATGCAAGGTGAAAATAAAGACCAGGTTTTAAAATCACCATCCAGATCAGATTTCCTTCACTTAGAATTGAGAATTAATATTATATATATAATTTTGACTGACATTTGTCAGAATAGAAGGGGCCATTTTCAATATTTGGAGGTGAATGAAAGCTATAAATTACACCATGTTCTTGAATAGAGAGCATAGAGCTGATAGGAAGCCTTAAAATTATACCAAGTTTTTCTAGTGGGAAATATTTGCTGTTCACTTCTGACAGAGTGCACTCTAATAGCCAGGCAAGCAGATTCAAGAATTCACCTTCACTGGATTTTTTAAATGCCCTGTTAACATCGACTCTCACTCACAGTCATGGGTTTCACAGCCTGATGGACTGGGAGCAGAGGAAAAAGCCCAAAGAGTAAAGTAATGCTCTGATGATACTCAGTTCGGCCCTGCGGCAGCTGAACTTTTAAGGGTTTCATTTGCCTATTTAAAGTCAGGTCCTCTTAACTAATATCCAATGGTGTCAGTGCAAATAGCTACATCACCAGGCATTTTTCAAATTGTTTCAATTGCAAATTTTATAGACAGATGAGTCCCTTGCAGAGAGCTATGAAAATAACAAATATCTTATACGAAAGGACAGTGGCTCAGGTGACTCACTCCCTGCATAGAGGATGGAAAATGAAAGGGTAAGCCCTTGAATAAGAACTGACTGAGACCTGAGTGAGACCAGTTACGGGGATAATTAGCTAAAGTCTTTTCATTTATACATTAATGAACCAGAAGATCAAAGACTTTGGCTAGGCGTATAACCACGACTGCAACATTGTCTTGCTATGCAATAATGAACTCATTATTTGCTGCTTTCATAAATTACATGTGGTAGACTATTTTATTTTTAATACTGTATATAAAGCACAAAAACAACTACAATATTATTTTAGAAAATTTTAATTGCTAAGCATGCACTTTCATGTAATAAGCACATTCTTACTTTCAGCTGATTGCTGCTACCAATTCTATCCTTCCACTGGAAATTTACTGACAGGTGGCAAACCTTTTCTTATTTTGTGGAAGAGAGGGGAAAAAAGTGACCGAATGACCAAAGCGGACTTGAAGTATGTTCCATCACTTAAAAAAAATCTGAAAAATCTACCTCACAGGTAGGAAAAACAGATCAACATGCTAAGATTATGTAAGATTGAGAAAAATAAATATTCTAGCACTCAACCTCCCACCATCTTTTTTGTGCCAATGTGTTTCTGTCATTTATCATATTAGGGACAGATATACCTGGATCCATGATCGCAGAGTTGATGTTTAGTTTCGATGATTATGTATTTAGGGGTTGATCTTAAGAAATCTGGAGTGTATTTCTCTTACTACTGTAGACTTTCTGCAACACCATAGGCAGGTTATATGATATTTATCTTTCAGGTCCAGAGCTATAAAGCATTGTATCACTTTACACAGCTGCTGGAAGAATAAATGTATAAAGCTTCACAGTCTATAGTCAGAGAAACTTACAAATACACATCGGATTGAAACTTCCAGATAAAATCGCAGCAGTTCATGAAGGAAGTTGTTGACTGTTACTGTTGGCAGTAAAACATGATATAGAGAAAAGCCTTGTCACAAATGGACAAGTTATTATGTGGGCATGTTAGTATATGCTCTTTTAAAATGGCATAAGAAAGAAAGGTATTTTATCTGTTGGCAAATTTTCTCATGCAAAAAAGATATATTCACTTTTATTTATGACCCACTAAGAAGATCTGACACTGCTGGGGAGAAGTTTAAGCTTAGGCACTAAGCCATCCAGTTGCTACAGCAACAGAAAGCAATTATTCACTGCTCTGGGACATAGGGTAAACCTGACACATTGATTGCCATCCATCCCCCCCTCCCACCCCCTAAATTTTTTTACTTAATGATTTACCTTGAAGATGATGTCTAGATGATTCACAACTCAGATGAAAATAAGGGTGAGTGAAATCCCAACGTCGAACAGTTTATTCAAAAGCTCTTTTTGCCTGGAAATTATCCACAAGGTAACATTTTTCCATGTGCTTCATTAATTTGAATTGCTCTGCAAACTTTTGTCAACCCCCACAGTTCTCACCAAGTATTCACCAAAGCTTTTGTTTCCAGTATGACTATTCATAATGTCTTATTCATCCTGTGACCTCAGTAATGTGTTATGGTTGTTTTTCTCCCTAACTGGATGACTTGAGAACCCACAAAGAACTAAGAAGGCTGCAGGAACACTTCCACTGAAAATCCTTGTGCATGTCAGAGCATGTCATTGCAGAGGTGCAGCTATATAGTTGTTTATGGTTTGTCCCTATTTCACAAACACTATAGTAAACAAAATGGCAAGCCTAATGCAAAGGCCAGCAAGTACAGTCCCAGGTTGTTATTAAAATATACATTCCCAAAGCTCTTTGAATGACTTCAAAGTTCCCTTGAGAAAGACACGGAGAAACTCATCATTGCTTCGCTAATATGCGGGATCTATACAGTACGGTTTTGCTGGCTCTTCTTATGTCCTAGAGAGAAAAAGGGACGTGGCCAAGAGACCTTCAACTAGATGTGCTTCCCCAGGAAATGCTCACAGCCTCTGAAAAGGATACGTCAGCCATAGGAGCTACAATGTTGCAGTGGGTGCCAAGGGGCACTGCCATTGCCAGTGCCAGTGCTGCAGAGCGCCTCATACTCTTGTCTCTAAAAGTCTTTCAAGAGGATTTTAGAGGTGAATGAGACCTTGGTCTAGACATTGAGTTCTTTTTGGTAAACAAACAGTGTTTACTATAGTATCTATGAAGGAAAAAAGAAAAGGGGGAGCGAAAAAGGAGCCTTCTGACACCAAACATCCAAATCTAAATACAGGGGGCAAAGTCAGAAGACTTGTGCCATCAGCTTCAAGGACACCAGATAGTGCTAGCCCAGCAATCGATACCACACACGGCTCCATGCCAGGAGCAGTGCCCATCTGACCTGCATAGCTGCAGGCTTTCTGGAAAGCACATTCTTCTTTTGCCACTTCAGCTCTGATAAACTCTGAATCATCATTTCCTTGGTAAACTTTGGGAGGCAGAGTCCTCTCCTTCCTCACTCCAGCTTTTGTAGCCTGCTAATTTCAGAATTGAGACAGAACTAAAATGTTAGATTAACTTACCACTCTCTGTGTCAGTGCAAGACTACCTTCACTATACTATATGAGTCTATGAAACACCAAAAGCAGTTTCTCTCCTTAACTTTTAGCCCTTTAACTAGTGCTACTAGTTAAATCACTAGTGCTACTGCTGAACATCATGAGTCCAAATTACTCCAGCCCAGTAATGGACCTATGCTTCCACTGCCCCCAGTTGGCTCGTGTAGGGAGGAGTCAGGATCTCTAGACCTGTCCCAAATCTTAACATTACCTTTTCTTCTGCCTGCCCGCGCCTGAGACTGGTAATGAGAAAGATATTCATTCCTTTGGTCTCAATACAAAGCTAGCTGTCACTTTGAGTGCTAGCTTATCTCTCTCCAGCTGTAATTAAAATGTCTAAGGAAGGGCAGCATATTCTTAAACTGCATACCTGTCTTGAGATAAAAACACTTTTTGTTGAATTAACTCTTCTGCATGCATACTGTGTGATTTGCATTCTTTTATCACAAACAACTATTTCCTGCAGCCCTACTGTCCCATCAGAATTGTGACTGTTTCTAAATCAATGTTCACAATGACCAGTCAATATCAGCTTGTCCTCTGACAAAAATCATTCCCAGAGACATGTGAATCAAGCAGCTTTAGATGGGGAAGAAGAAATACATTTAACCACAAATATTATGAAGTTTTTTTCTTTTGGGTAGTGGATCAGATGAGAGCTTAAATTCTTCTCATAATTTTCCTTCTCCTGTAAATGCATCCTACTATTATGGTAGCTGGAGAGTGAAGGTGAGACAAAGAATCCTATGAATTGTTTCTAAAATGAGGGCAAACTTCTAGGTAGAAAAAGACCAAACTAAAGTAGGCTTTCCAATCCATACTAACAAACAGATCTTGAACCACAACCTTTACTGTAATTAATCCTTGAAGTATTCGGCACAAACACATGTAATGGCTCTACCACTATAATCACAACTGTGGGAGTATATTTTTGCCCCTTTTTGCTTTAAGAGTGGATCTGTCTGTGAAGGTTATAGCATTTAGGCATTTGAAAAAACAGGGCACATAGACCTTACAACAGATCACATGATCCAATGCATCACTAAAACGTCAAGGAAAATTAAGCTCAGGATGAGTCTGTGCAATTGGTCACCATTCCTGCACATGGACAGTCTGTGAAGAAGCTATTTCTAGGATTGAGCTGCTTGACAGTGAGCAAAGTATAATGTTTTTTGATATTAAAATTAAATATCTGCACTTGCACATAAATAAGGCACACAGGTCATGGAAAAGCATGTAATTAAAAAAAAAAAAAGGAAATTAAAATTATTCACAGTTCAAAATTTTATTCTTCCATGAAAAGGTGAGGAAAAAGGGAAGGAAGCAGAAAGGAATTTTAGTTCACCTTTTTAGCAGAAGTCGAACTGTTTTTAAGATGATTCTTGATCTGTGAATGGAAGGAGGTATGTGAATTAGCAACCTTCAACAGGAGAGAATAGAACTCAACAGTTACAACTCTTAGGTTTGTTATAGTCTCACCAGGGTTTTCTTTAATCTTTTTAATTCACTTTTGAATCTTCTGTTGTTACATAGTCTGCAAAATGCATTATAGAGTTGCAAGATAAAGCCCAGGCATACCTATTCAACAGTGACTCACTGTGCAGCTTGAGCAAGCGTCTGTCTTATTTTGTGAAGAGGTGAATGGGGGAGTGATAGTTCTCAGTCTCGTAAAACCCTTCAAGAACTTCCTATGAAAACGACATAGCTCTGTCACTACAATCTCTTACCTGCCTCCTTCCTAGCCCATAGTAACATAGTAACAGCAAAGCACAAAAGTCCTGCAGAAAAACAACTCCTACTACTCACCATGTATTTATATCAGGTGTTGGAACCCCCACCCATCTCTTCCCGACACTGATTTAATTATTGAGATATCTAGTAAGTGTATCTCATCTACAAGACCAATAATGCACCATCACTGTGGAGTGGGAGGTAGGGTGGGGACTGACAGCAAGCTAAATATATGGAGAGGAAAAAAGAAATAAAAGGAAAACCTTCCAGCAAAATATACGCTAAATTATTCAGGACTTTTTAATAGGAGATCCACGAAAAAGGCAGAGGTGAGGGCTGTGGAGGGCTGTGAGCAGGTGGAGAATTCTGATGGCTGAAGGATAGGACTGAAGCTGGATCTGTGGTGTCCACTAAGTATCCAGTGGCTGGATGCTTTTAAGGTCCCAGTAACATTATTTGTGGGTCAGGGCCTTTACTATTCTGTGCAGTATCACTCCATACATCTAAAATGACAGAGATAAAGTCGTGGGACATTGTGTTAACTTTTTATACTTTTCAGAGCTTTTAGAAGAGATAAAGTGCCTTTACAATATCCTTTCCTGCTGTCTTCCTGCTACTAGATAAAGTGGAAGTAAAAAGAGCTCTTTGGTGGCCTGCCCTGGGTGACCCAAACTGCCTTGGCTCTGCCTGATGCAAGATCAGCCCACAGCAGGGAACGAGCGACCCAGTGTCAAGGTAAGTGCAGCAAGTGCTCTTCAAAACATGAGATGTAGACAGTGTAAAAGCAGTGTTGTTTCCTGCTTGACTCACCCTTTGTTTTTAATTTGATATGTCATCCACTTGTTTACAGTGACACAGACCTAGTCTGGAGAAACCAATATGTGATTTCCAAAGAGCTAACACATTCCATCACAGGTCATAATCCCACGCTTGATGGATACATCATGGCCTCTTAGAGTCATGCTGGTGTGTGGAATTGCACAGAGGATAACTAATTTCTTGATTTGCCTGTCTCAGACGGTGCCATAAAGGTGGATATGTGTAATGGTAACAAAGTGCTGGGCTGTACTGACACACTGTGATTGGACTCAGCTGCAATATCACAGTTTCATAACACATAAGGTTTTGAAGAATCAAACAGACCCCAAACATCCTATAAAGCAGCCACACACAACCACAGGTCAGACCTGCAAAAGCAGCACTGGCCAGAGGCTGTGACCCAGTGCAAAGCATCCGAGTGCACAGTGTGGGTAGAGACAGAAAAAGAGAGGCAGAGGGCTGGGTATAGAGATACAACCAGGTATTACTTGATAGGAAAAACCTCAGGACAAGGGAAGGAGCACCATCTGGTGGAAAACAGGTCAAAATTAAAAGCATTGATTCTCCTGATCTTTTCTTTATCATCAGCTGGCAAAGAATAAAGGAATTACTATTGCTTTTAACTCACTTTGCACAACTCTGGGAACCCCTGACTTACTCTTCACAGAAGATCAGATCTGTCTCACTGTGTGTAATCTGTGAAGCTCATCACGTAAGATAAAACTGTGAGTCTGGGGAAACTTGAAGTTTTAGGATCATTTTGATTTAAATTCTTGAGCAGAATTAAATCTAGGTATGACATGCATTAAAAAAAATTTTACTTTACTTCTAAAATTCCAAATTTTCTAGATTCAACCTGTTGCAATTCTATACCAGCCCATACACATTCAGTGTTTTCTCTGAAAAAAATGCATCCTTGGGACTCTGCTTTTATACATTTTTAGGCATTATACCTCTCTGAAGTCAGATGAATCCCCCATCTTCATTTGTTACAGGTCTGAATTTCTTGAAAAGAGGGAAGTCAGAAGGATCAATGAGACCAAGAAATCCTAGTTACCTGAAAATTTGGATCTTCTGGCACAGTTCCCAAATCCCATATGGGCTGTGCCTCAGAAATTCCCATAGCAGCACTGTTAGCTATAGATATATCTTGTCTGGATTCTCTCCTGTCTAGTGGGTGTTGCAACGCTAGATGTTGTCTTTTAGTGACAAACCTGAAGGTTCTCCTCTTATTCCTCATTTTGCCATTTCCACTGAACCTCTGGTGTCCTTGGGACTCATAGTCATGTGTTAGATAGAGTTAAAACTGGCCAATAGCTGAAAAATATCCAAGGAGGCAGACAGGAAAGATGCACATGAACTTACACACACAAAATTTCTTAGGAAACAAGACTGCAAAGATAAGAAGGCAAATGTGAGCCATTAACCAGTCTGATTGTTTTGCAATGAATGGATCTCAGGCTAATGATTGCAGAGTACTTCTGCAAGAGTATTCAACGCAGCAGTGGAAAGATGCCAAACCTATCCGGTAAACAATTCAGAAGAATTAAGAGCAACATTCAGCAGAATTAAGCTGATGAGTTAGAATTCAGGTCAATTCCAATGATTCCGTAATTTGGAAAAGAGGAAACATCTAGCAGGAGTTTCAGGTTTTAATATTGAATCAGCAAACGCCATTTAATATTTTTACAGTAGGGAAGATCCAAGGGACATCTGAAAAGAAACTCCAAAATCAGCAGCTTTCCAAATTACATTAGAAGTAGACTACCAAGTCTTTTAAATTGTGTCTTCGAATGGGGTCAGTTTCTTTTCCCTACTTTGATTTTAACAGCATTTACCTGTCTTGTACTCTGTCTAGCCCCTTGCTTACTCCCTCTCACTGGGAAAAAATGAGAAAACTCATCAGTTGCAATAAAGACGGTTTAATAGGTAAAGCAAAAGCTGTACACACAAGCAAAACAGAACAAGGAATTCATTCACTGCTTCATCCATTGGCAGGCAGGTGCTCAGCCATCCCCAGGAAAGCAGGGCTGTGCAACAGCTCCTTGGGAAGACAAACACCGCAACTCTGAACATCCCCCCTTTTCTTCATCTTCCCCCAGCTCTATATACGGAGCATGATGTCACATGGTATGGAACCTGACCAAAGGTGGGGTCAGCTGTCCTGGCTGTGACGTCTTCCAACTCCTTGTGCACCCCCAGACCACTCATGGCTGGGGTGGAGTGAGGAGAAGAAAAGGACTTTGCTCTATGTAAGTGCTGCTCAGCAGTAACAAAAACACCCCTTATCAAAACTGTTTCCAGCACAATTACAAACATAGCTCCATGCCCAAAAGAAAGTTAACTCTAGCCCTGCCAAAACCAGTGCTCTTTCCAGTAAAATTGAATGTTACACGGACAATATTTAGTCAAATACAGAGTTTATTAAGATTGTCTTTCATAAAAGGACTGATGGTTCTACAGGCTATTGGATTTGCTCATAAATGTTAATGATATCCAACACTGCATGTACAACATCAAATCTATTTGTAGCTACAGTCGCCAGAATGGCACTGACAAATAAATACATGTTTCTCCATGTTATCTATCTCACCCTCTCACCTTTGCTGTATACCATGCTGGGAACCACTTACACAATAGTAGCAATTGCACAAGGAAACAAGCATCTCTGTGTTTTCACAGTTCTGACAACAGACATCTACAATCTTTTAAAATCCACCCTCTGCTTTTAGAGATGTTTCTTTTGCACTTGTGTGTTCCTTTACTAACAAATAAAGACCTCTGCTGGTTTTTTGTTGGTTGGTTTTTTTTTTTAATGGTATATCACAGTTCAGTGGATGGAGTATTCTCTTGGCTGGATTATAATCTCGGACATCTTTTGCTCTAAGAAACTATGTATCCATCCTGCCATTGCCACATAGCTTCACATATTTGAACTAGGTAGAATTTGTCACTATGTGATTTGGCCAATAATGCCATTTCATGTAATATTCTTTTGAAATTTATATATTTTCACAAAATAATTCAATTTTTGGTAACAGGGAATTTTTTGGTGGAAAAAAAATGCTGCCCCGGCAGATTCCTCACCAGCACTGCATTCAAGTACTTATGAAAAAATGCAATGACTATACTGAAAAAAAAGTCCTAACCTCTGCCTAGGAACTTGGATCTTGTGTCTCAACAGGGAGTCATAAAGAGGGCAGTTAAGCCATGAGCTGCATTCCTCACTGACAGCTCTGACCCACTTGGGAAGGCAGTATACATGGCCTCTACACTTAACCATGTAGCTTACACTACATCTGCCAAGCAGTAACTGCACATTCCAAGGAGAAATTTCCAGAGATAATACTGAATCCAGACCTGGAGCCAATGCTAAGAGAAAAAAGAATTTGACTCACTTATTGAATCTATCTCATCGGTCCAACCTGCTCCTTGTTTCAGCCTTGGACCCATGCCTACTTGAGTACATTTAATGTATTAGTCTTGCTCCTATGCATATAATTATTGGTTTCAGACATATATGTGATCTCATAGAGTAATTCTCTTTTATTTATTATTATTTTAATTTTTTTTAATGGAAATAGAATTTAAACAATCACCTTTTTCCACTCTGCAGTCAAACAAAAAGGCTTCATAAATAAACTCCTTTTTGGTTTAAAACTACAAAGACTGTGAGATCTTTATGTAATGATGTTATGGTCTAGATGAATATAGGCTACTTGCTAATTACGTTCTTTATTGAAATTCTCTGCCTGAAGTGAGTTTGAGGCTTCTCGATGCCACAAGATATATAATGCCTTCTTTGACCACTTTCTTTTTCTTCTGCTTGTTGTTTGGGATTTTTTTATTCCCTAATGGGCAAATAAGAGGGCTGGTTACAAAATGAGTCTATGTATTTCATGTAAGGCTGCTGCAGACAGTCAGTTGATGCTTTTTGTAGCTAACTGAATAAGATGCACTATAAATTTCAGATCAAAGTTCCATTTTGGGAAGTACTTACACACATCAACAGCTAGCTAGCTAGCTAGATAGATAGACAGACAAATTGTAGACAGCATTTTAATGGAAGCATATGCAAACTCTTGGAGCTCTAAAACATTAACAACATCCAGAATGACCAGAAAGGAGCCCTTGCCATTGATAATTCTTCTCCATATTTTATCCTTGTTCTACAGGTGATTCTATACAGCACTTTTGAGCAAATTGAACTATACCAACCTGCTTTCTGTTGAGATTTACGAACACATTCTCTTCTGAAAATTTTATGTTATGAATGGTTATTGTATTCCTTTCGAGAATAATATTGCAATGTCAAACAAACCACTTAGATGATACCTACCTTCCTATACTTAATCATACATGTATCTTAAAGGAGTTATTTATCTTAATGGGAATCACACTCTAAAATTTACTTCATCATGTGCCTAGGTGAAGGAGGACTGTGGCCAGACTAGGCACTAAAGACTTTTTCTAGGCACAGTTTACAAATAAACGGATTGTTCCTGTTTCAAAATTGTAATGTCTATTAAAAATTCATAAAATGCTGGAGATACTTTCCAAAAGGTAATGTTTACAGATTTATATGAAAAAAAAAGAGACAGCACAAAGAATAATATTGACTAGTGACTAAAAAATGAAGCATGAGTGGTCTGTGTGACTGTAAACCTTACATTACTGATCATTGCAAAAGCACTATCTGATAACAACTGTATCCCACTCTCATATGCTGTGTCTAATCTGTAGCACAGTTGATGCTGTAGTAATACAGACTCTTGGTTAATCCAAAGCATAAATTGAAGATTTGAAAACACCATTCCAGACCCCAACAGTAAAAGCATACAAACACACTTTCCTCATTTTCTGGGTGTTTGGCACACATGCTGGATGGCAGCTCCCCATTGTTCCCTGCCTCTGCCCTCACAAGGCACCTCCCTGGCAGCTCTTCCCTTACAGAAATGTGCAGACACATATTAGAGCAAATGTTCTCAAAGCATGACAACTGATTACTATCTAACTTGGCCTTGGTACAGCCTGAGCATGTTAAGACCTGACAGTACTTCACAGTTGTAAAAGGAATTTGATGTTCAGTGAGGAGATGCCTTCTAAACTTCACTAAAAGTTGGTTTGGGAGAGAGCTGCAAACCAGTATAACAGAAAATTAATTGATAGTAATAGGAGGAGTACAGCATGTCACAATCCTAGCTGAGTACATATAAAAAGAAAAACATAGCAATTGTAGCACAAACTAACATTGTACTTGTTAGCTCCTAGTTCAGCTTCCTGTCTCCCTGGCTGACCTTTGACTGTCATTTGTCTATTCAGAAAAGTGACCTTGAATTAGTTGTCTACGAGGTGGATATGTATATCCTAAAGCATGTTAGACCTCCAATTCAGTGCTCTCATGTAGCCTTAAATCACTATAGCCTAATCCTCAAGAATAAAATTATGATATGTAGCTTTCTTTTAGCAAGGATAATTTATCCTAGCCTAGCTTTCATTCTATCTTCTATCAAATTTTTGCAGAGCTCTAGTCACATATTCTTGTTTTCTGATCCTTTCAGAATGTGAGAGGAATAAGGAAGTTCAAATGTGAATCCTTTGTAATGACAACAAGGAAAGCCAAATGCTCTTTCCTCAGTGCCTCTTCATGTGAAGACCATGTGCTATTCTTTTGGGATATGTGAAGGGTTAAGGCTTGCTCTGCATGCACAACAATCAGCCATTTATCTGCTAATCCTTCGTGCTTAACTCCTGAAATGTCAAAAGCATTGTTTGAGCCAACAACATTGGCAGCATTAAGCTTTCTGTACTGCCGAACATTCCTGAGAAATAGGAGACACAGAAATTTCAATTTCTTTCTGGAAGCTGTCTAGTTAAGGTTTAATTTCAGCTGGTTGCTGCACTAATACCTTACAAGGTCGTTTGGGAGAGAAATTAAGCAAAATGAAACACTAGAAGAGCCTTAAATGACTTTTCCAAATAGTAATGGACACCCACTATGCTTCTGTACAGCACGAATTATGTTACCCCTATGTTCAGGTTTAAAGTAAAACAAAAGGTCAAATGTGTGCATTTGTACAAAGAAATGCATGGCAAGACAAGAAGTCAAGCGCAGGTGTCCTTGTTGCTAGCTGCTCTTTGTGGTCCACAGGCTGTACTTTGAGCTGTTCTTCACTGTGTTACAAAGGAAATACATAGCCCAGTGAGCTTCCTGACCATAGTTTGAAAGGACTTTTGAAGCAATACTTTCTGCCAAGAATGAATGTGTAATATTAATGGTATACTGGTTTAGAAAGAGGAAAGTCTTCCAGTGGAAAGAGGCTTACCTATTTGACCTACCATCTAGACAGCCTAATTTGGGCACAACCATTGGTCTTTGCCTCTTGTATCTTCCAGCTGAATTTCAATCAGGATCAGTGAACATTTGGCCCTTCTATGTTATACCAGGGAAGGTGACAAAAAACTTTGCCGAAATCCAAGTAGTTACTTGGTTAGTACCATTCATTTGCAAGTCTCCAGGAGAGCATGGAGTCTTGCAGGATTTAATGATTCTCATAATTAAGTTTTTCAACTAAGGCTGTAATGAGTACTTCCACTCTGTTTCTTATGCCTCAAGTCATGAACATGTCATGAGGTTTGATGAGTTTTAAGAGAAAAACACAAGAGAAACTTTGTACTTGAAGGAGAGAACTTGTGTTTCTCATACATGGACACAAAGGGAAAAGTTTATTTAACTTGAACTATGTAGAGGTCTGTGGCTGAGAGATGTTTTCCTTTCTGGTCACTAAAACATGAGCTACCTTTGCAGGCAGTAGCAAAGGCATGCAAAGGTGTGTAGCAACTAAGAGGTTACTTTTCTCTGCCTTTGAGTTTCAAGGATTTTGAAACAGGCTCAAACACTTTCTGAAGTTTCATGTTTCATTGAATCCCTTAATCCCTCCAATCTTGGCACCATTTCTCACTCATGCTTATATCTTAATCTCAAATTTCTTACTTGAGAACTATATGGACCTATTGTTTAAACCTGAGGCTGTGAATGACGGTGCATCTGGGAGTTTTGTTAGAGAATTTCCAGCTGCTTCTCATGATTTGGGGGGTGTGGATGTCTGAGGCGGGGAGTGGTGGTGCTTGTTCAGGTGGGCTGCACATGAACGCTGCATGAGGCTGATCGCGTCCATAGGAGCTCATTTTATCTTTGCATGTTTTGCCACTTTTGTCACTGGATGCTCGTAAACTAACATAAAAATAGTCATAGAAAGCAAAGCATCTGATGCTAAAGGATCAATGCCTGAGCAAATGTCATCAGTCCCTGTGGATTAGATGATCCTTACATTTCAGGTAGACACTACTCAGGGCAGCAGGCAAATTCCCTCTCAGCCTGCCTCACCTTCCCAGGTGTCCTCATATGGTAGGTATGAAGCACTGGAACTTCAGGGCCAGTCAAATGACAGTGTGAATGAAGGCCCATCCAGGTGGGAGGGGCTGCCCTAGGGTGAGTCAGTCCACCCCCCGCATCATGACGGCCTCAGTTAAGAAAAACAAAGTGTAGATGTCATCAGTGACTCCCTCCAGAGAAGAACAGAGGGCCCGAAATGCTGACCAGGCCCAACCGATGGGGAAGTCTGCTGCTCCCTGGGGTCGAGGTACGAGATGTTATGAAGAAACTCTTCAGCCCGTTGCAGCCCTCTGGTTCTTCAAGTCGGCAGTGATGAAGTCCCAACAAGAAGTCTGAAGTCAGTCAAGAGGGACCTCAGGGCCTTTGGCTGAGTGGCTGAAGGATCTAGAGCACAAATAGCGTGCTCTATCCTGCCAGCTGCAGGGAACTATGGGGATAGAAATAGGAAAATCATACAGATGCATACAGCCTCATCTGGCTCCACATCTGATGTTACCAGCAGAATTTTGGGGTTTTTGATCACAGATCAGTTTACATGACACCAAGATTTCTGGCAACAGATGGAAAAAAGGATCTTTGCTCAGGAGTTAGCAGGTAAGCCAGATTTGAAGAAGGCCCACTAGGACCCAGAGTCATCCTGCCTCACTCATCATGCTGGAGGCATCCAAACCCATCAATATCTCCAAAGCTTTACTAGCAGAGAGGGCTTCAGCCAAGTCTGCCACAGGGCAAACTGCTCCTCAGTCCAGGGCTCTGGATGCAGGATTTGACATTCAAATTCTCCTTCCACCTAAAGACCCCACGTGTTTTGCTGCTTATGAGATAGGCATGCTGTCATCTGATATTCTTTTAATTGTCTAATTAACGGAATTTCACATTGCATGGACTAATTCATTAAGTTGCAACAATTTGCTGAGGAGGATTGCTTTTACACCTTATGGTTATAGAATCATAGAATCGTTTGTGTTGGAAGGGACCTTAAAGACCATCAAGTTCCACATCCACTCCCCACCTCAGGCAGGAACACCTTCCAATAGACCAGGTTGCTCAGGGCCCCATCCAACCTGGCCTTGAACACTTCCAGGGATGGAAGCATTGACTTTAAAAAAAAAAGGAGGACTCAAACTTACAAAGCCACAGAATCTGCAAGGTGTGGAGAAAGGGATAACTTTGTTCAGACTTATCTAAAGCTCCATTTTCATGAATTAAGCCCTTCTAAGCTCCCTTGAGTAGGAACAAAAAATTGGCCTCAACTTAAGAATGATTAAATATAATGTTCTAAGACATATACAGATTTGTTAAACCAAGAAACCTGTTGTGTCTATATATATCTTTAAGTCAGCCTTTCATATCGTCTTACAGTTTTTAAACGGAAAAGTGAAAAAATTTCAGGGTGCACCAAATGATGAATAGCACCAAACACATACAGATGACCATTCCCAGGTCAGAATAAATTTGAGATTCTTTACTTTTGGATCCTTGCTTTACTTACTTTTGCTTGAGATCCTTACTTTCATGTGGAGGTTGTAGTGAGATGCATGTCAGTCTCTTCTCCCAAGTAACAAGAAACAGGATGAGAGGAAACAACTCCAAGTTGCACCACGGGAGGTTTAGATTGGATACTAGGAACAATTTCTTTACTGAGATTTTCTTCACTGACTGTCAAGAATTGGAACAGGTTGCTCAGGTATATGGTTGCATCACCATTTCTGGAGGTATTTGTAAGACCTGTAGATGTGGGGTTTAGGGACATGGTTTAGTGCTGGACTTGGCAGTGCTGTGTTAACAGCTGGACTCAATGACACTAGAGGTCTTTTACAACCTAAATAATTCTATGATCTCCTATGAAGACAGACCTCTTCATGAATATTGACCATCTAAACTTCTGAGAGAAACAGGCCCTTTTATTTTGCCTTTTTTATGGGCCTTGTAAATTAGGAGACGAAAGGTATTTTTAAGTGGTGATAATTTTTATAGCACTCGATTTCTTCTGCTGTTTTCTAACCCTTAAAATGTCTCAGACTGACTAACCCTTTTGTTTCCTAACTCCTCTGAGGTTAGTCTGTAGGGGAATTCTCATCAAATTTCAAAGACACACCCTTGATTTTTCTTCCCTTTAAAAAAAATAGCAGAAGGTTGTGTAAAGCATTTTGACCCTCATTTCTGGTGACATAAGGAAAAATAGTTCTCACTCCGTCTGAAACTGGGAGGTGGCTACTGTAGTTAGAAGAGGAATAGGATCTAAAAGCAGAACCATTTCACCATCTTGGTAATCTGAATTTCTGGTTAAGAGATCAATGCCTGTGTGAAGTCTATGGCCCTGCTTCCTTTCTGTCAAGGAGAAAACAACAAGTTCTACCAAAATGTAGTTAATCCAATTTCTTGAGTTAAAAAGTGCACAAAGGCTTTTTAGTGCCACAGTGAATCCAACAAAGCAGCTTTATCTATAGAGAAGGCAAAACCATGCTGTTGGGCTGGCTAGCAAACCAATGTTTCCATTCCAATCCATCTCCTGCTACAAATGTAAGGTGCTGTTGCCACACAAACTCAAAAACTCGAGCTCTGCCTATTCTTCACCACCAAGGCTCTAGTCAGGCTTTGTTTTTTCTTGGTATTTCTGTCACCATTTTTAATTCTAATACTAAAAACATTCAACACTGGCTTCTCACAAAAGTTTTTTAGAGCAGAAAATGTGCAGCCTGTGACTCTTTAACATACAGTGACCATCCCACATAAAGCCAAGGATGTCAGTGGTTCCACCATTCTTGAACCCCACCCTGTCTGGTGGAGACAGTCTTTAGGATACAAGGGAATGGTGTCTCAGAAGAGATGCTGGGAACTCATGCTATGCTGCAGTCTTGTTTATACATGTTCCTACACTTGTCTTCACTAATAGACTCTTCTGTCTTTAGTCAGTATAGCACTATCTCTACATGGAATTACATGCACAAAAAAGACCCCCAAAACATGGAAAATCTGTACCTTTTCAGGAGACTGAGAAAACCTGTGGGAGTAGATGCTACAAAACTCAGCAGAATCCTGGATAACTAACTGTACCTGCTCCTGGTAAATGCTGAGGGCACTGTCAGAAATGTGATATTTTAGTCATGTTTACTATGGTTTGGTCTGATTACATTCAGGTTGTAGTGCTGCAGAAGGTAAGCACAGTGAATTACTGCCAGGATCACTGATCAGCAGATCATTGCAGGAAGATATTGAGGCTTTTTATGCGTGCAGCAATGTCAACAACATCTTAAATTCTGGGGTTTCCATTGGTCAGATCCACAGGGTTTAGCTCCTTGGGGAACTGTGTAAAGAATCTGTATAAGCTACTGTCTTTGTACAGGACAATTTGATCTGTGGCCCCAGGGTTCATGCCATCTTAGCCCAAGGTCCCGCGTGCTGGAAACTCTGGTTATTGCTCTGAATTGCAGGGACAGACTCTGGTTATTGCTCTGAATTGCACTGCCCACTGGCTGCCATGGAACAAGTTCACAGGTATACGTGAACACCTGTGCCAATCCATTTGCCCGAGGAATATAAAACAAAATCATATCACAGTAGTATTTCATTCTACTTAGCCATTCAGATTTTTGGAGCATTGTAACTTATCCTCAGTGCAAATGTCAGGGTGAGACTTCTGACAGTGATCCATGAGGTGACACACACCAAGGGAGCAATGGAGTATTTAACATGTTTCATGCATGCCACTAAACCTTCAGATTTCTGTTTTTCATACAATTTTTCAGATATATGTCAGGATTTGTAGGGAACATTTCTGCAAAAGAAAAATAGCGTTAATTAGTTCAGTTGGTCCATCATTTGGTTAAGTAGGATGTCTTTTTCCAATAAATACTTTTCCAGGTAGATCTCCCAGAAATTTCTGCTATTCTGTGGAGAGTGGCATGATTCCAATCTAGAGGATTTACATGTCCAGGGGTGAAGACGTGATACAGTGTGTTCATAACATCCTCTGCTACAATAGGAGAGTTGACCTTGAGTTTTTTGTTATCTGTCAGTTCTGGATGGAGGAAACAGAGTTAATCAGGTTTCTCTGCTTCTGTAGTTGAAAGGAAAAAAAACTGGATTAATATTTATGGTATTATGATCCCCACACTTTCCACATCATATAAGTCAAAGTCTCTTTTAGGTCACTCTGATGATAGCGATAAAAAATAATAACAGGTTATAAAGTGAGGAAATATCAGATGAAGCCAGTTTAATAGACTGTGAACAAAGTCCATTTTAGCCAGTCAAAATCGGTGATGTATTTGGATCAGAAACATCTCATTGTGGAATTTTTCAGTGTCCATTTGCACTCATCAGCAGCACTTCTCCAATAAGTCTGAAAAGTTCTGTGATTGGCAATTTTATTAAAAACTGTGAAAGATGGTGTCATGGACTAATCCAATAATAACTTCTTCCTGTTAATCTCAAGAGCTCAGTCAATTTTATTTAGACCTGCAGGCATTTGTTCATGAGCTGAGCACCAGTGCTCAGGTACTTCTGTGTAAATCAAGGTGCACAGCATGGACTGGTGCTGACTTGGGAATTCATAAGTGCAGAAGCATGTCTACAAGACTGTATCAAAAGAAAAGACTTTTCCCAGATCCTTGAGGAATGAGAATTTTCCTTAAATATCTTGATTAAGTGGCAGAGAAAGAAGAGGAAATTTCTTTTTTCTTTTTTTTTTTTTTTTTTTGTGGTGCAATTCTTAGGGTTATATCTATCACTTTATGTTCATGCAGCCTTTGAGATCCATTCTGTACAGTGCAGTAACTGCTACTCCTTATTTATACAGTTACTGATGTTTACAAGGTTACCAACAATTTCCTGTCTGGATTATCCCACAGTTTATATGCCGCTTTATCAATGCAAAAGCCACATTGCAGGAAATCACACTGTTGCTTTGGAGAACATGATAAGCTGTTGCACAAACTTACTTGTTTGGTCTCATGCACTATGGACTGGGTTTCTGAAAAGATCTGCCTGCAACAGGACTGCCACAGCATAAATGCATTTTCCCCATTGATAGAAGCAATTCTATCATTCCATCATTCTACCGTTTTGAAATTTGAAGAGACAAAGATAGAAGAAAGGTAAGCAGAGAAGGAAATTAAAAAAAAAAAAGAAAAAAGGGTAGAGAGCAATATGCTCTGAAATGGCCAGCTGGGACACTGCACTTGGGTGGCCCTCTACCAGCTCCATTAGCAGTGTTTCTTGGCATGGCCCTATTGCACTGGGGAGATGAAATGTGGCACTCCCTCTGAGTCACTTCTTGTATTCACACCATGCAACATTACCTTGCATCAGAGTTGCTTCTCCCCACAGTCATGCCTCACCACTAGCATGAGATGCACATGACAGCAGCAGGGTGAAGCTTATGAGGCACCTGCCAGCACAGTCATGGAGAAATAAATGCCTTTGCTTGAAGTGAGAGCACAAAAGAAAAGCAGAAAAGTAAACCAAAGGGAATCTGCAAGCTCCTGCCTCTGTTATCTGTCTCATTTAATCACTCCTCCCTTCCCCATTCCCCTGTTCCAAGAAAATTCTAGTTCACAAATTTCTGCAAATAAGCAAATCTTTGTCAAAAGCCCACCTAAAATGTATAAAAGACAACATATTTTCAGTACTAGAAATAGTATGTCTCAGAAGAATTGAGGTGTCATATGCGCCTAAATTTTAAACTCTCGCTGTTTGTGCAGCCACCCTCAAGAGACTGCTATTTACGATGGAGCTCTGGGGCACAAAAATATTTCAATCTAGTTGACCAAAACTATTCTTAATTTATATATTAAAGAAGTATCATATTATGTTAGATGTGCCCATTTCATTCTTCAATTCATTCTTGCTGCCCCTGGTATCTCTGGTCTGCTGCTCCTAATCATACCAAACATCCTATCCATGAACATTCAGATATCTTCATGATCATTTCAGACCTTAAGGCAGCTGCATCTGGCCTAAAACGCAGCAGGTTTTTGTGGGTCTCAGAGGCACAATGCTCAGCCCTACAGAGATTTCACCTGACGTAGGATGAGCACTGTCGTTTCTCTAACACCCACAGTAGTTTGCTGCATGACTTTAAGCCAGTCACTTTTCTA